>NC_041215.1:62739926-62789668 GCF_002837175.3 Physeter macrocephalus
ATGTGGACCTCTCACTGTTGTGGCCTCTCCCGTTGCGGAGCACAGGCTCCGGACGCGCAGGCTCAGCGGCCATGGCTCACGGGCCCAGCCGCTCCGCAGCATGTGGGATCTTCCCGGACCGGGGCACGAACCCGTATCCCCTGCATCGGCAGGCGGACTCTCAACCACTGCACCACCAGGGAAGCCCTTTGCAGCCCTTTGACCATGCCAACTTGGATGCAGATAGTCTTCTGGAGAAATATTACTCTCCACTTGACACTCTAAGCAAAATCCATTTATGCCATTTGGTGGACTGTGAGAGTAGCTTTTAAGAAAATGTTCATAACAGTTAAACACTGCAGACCACAAATACAGGAGAAGTCGGAGAAAGAGTGAATGGCTCGTGCACAGCCAGTTTTTACAAAGTGGTCTGCTTGGGGCTGTGACTAAAGTGAACTTACTGATGTACAATTTGGTTTTCCTGATAGGAAATGTAGAAGCTGGCTAAAAATCAGATGATTAATAAAAGGAAATTCAAACAGCTTGAGGAGGAAAAACATTTTTCCTCATATTACCTTTAAGACGACTTTCTTGGTGACAAAAACAAATACAGCAATCATTCCCATTCTTTTCTTGGGCAGCAAAGCAAGCAACTCAAAACTCCTTCACGCATTAACTGTGAAAGCAATCAAAACACAATCAAAATAATCCCTTCTGAGAGAAGGGATTATTCTCATAAATAAGAGAGAAGAGCAATGTACTATTATCACCACCCACTATGATTTCATGTTAGGTCTCCCCTCTAGAAGTCTGAATACAACATTCTCAACTCTCAGCAGAAACTCATAGTCAGTTTTGGCAGAAGTTACAGGAGAAAAAGGTACAATCCTTCTGTGCCAGGTAGCACAAAAGCAAGGCAGTTGGAACTGCAGTCCTGGTTCTGAGTTCAAATTCCAGCTATTCCATGTACTTAGAAGCCAAGATATTTAACAGTACCTTTGAGTCTCACCTCATTTGTAAAATGGCAGCAACAATGTGAACCTCACAGGTTGGAGTTGAGAGGATTACATGAGATGAGATCTAGCCTTGCAACACGGCAGGTAGAGTTATTGTGACGGCACAATCTCAGAAACCATGGCCTCATCTGCCATTTGGTACTGCCTTTCATGTTGGCCGGAATCTTGAAAAGAATCCACATTACCCCAGATTGGAGACTGCAGCACCCCTTAAGAAACAAGCCTGCTTTCAATACCCCTTAGTTAGAATGGAATGACAGGGGAAGTACTTTTCCATGTCAATGGTTTTGTTCCTTTTAATTCCTTTATGACATAACTTGAAACTTCTGTAGGGTCCCCATTAACCCAAGGTTTTCCACACCTAAATCCACCCTTTCCTTACATAATCCTTTTACTATGGCCTCCACATCCAACTTTCATCTTATATCTGCCCACCCACACCCAGCATCCTTTATGTGCCCCTTCTGTTTGCTCTTACTGGTCTCTTCTTTTTTCTTGAAGCCCATCCATATTATCACTGGTACCCTGGCATCCTGTATTTCTAGGGCATTTTAGTCCTCTTTCCCATCTCTATTTGCCTTCAATTCTAGCACTTCGATTAAATAAATCCTCAAATTTCCCCTTCCTCTTCCATCTCCTCAGTCCCCACTCATCTGATCTTTCTCAGTAAGGTTCATTATCTTTACCCATCCCTATCTCTACCTATTTTCCTCAAAAGCTTTTGCTTCTTTCCCAGTGTTGGGCAATAAATGAAAAGGCCAGGCACCTGGTGAATGGACAATGTGATGGTCACTCCCCTACCCTCTCTCTAGCTTCCCCCACGACTTGCTTCACTGTTTACTCTCTTGCCAGGTGCTAGGTTGCTGAGGGAAAGGCAAAGGAGTGGCTTTGTGTGCTTGTCCCCTGGTCCTTACTCACAATGCCCAGCCGGGCTCCAAGCACACAATGGGCCAGAGGATAAAGAGAGGTGGAATTTCGTTGGAGTTTGGGAGGAGCACAGAGGAGACGGGAGACAAAAAAATAAATAAAACATACAGAAAAGAGAAGACTGACCACAAAACCACAGTGCTGAAATTCCCTTATCAGCATCTCTCAGTACAGGCAACCCCCCTCCTTCACTTCCGGCACAGTCTGTTTGGTCAGCAATGGCTCTCAAACTTTTTACCTGAGACCCACACTCATAAATATATTCTATACTGTGGGCCAAGAAAAGTTTCAGCTAACAATGCTTAGACATTTTCTACTTTGGCTACTCTGTACAAAGCGCTTGTGATTTCTATTCTGTTATTCATTTATTTCTTTGAAAGAGAATTCTGATCGTAACCCATTATATGGATTTTACACCCCACTAATGGGTCAGGACCCTCAGTTTGAAAAACACTGGCCTACTTGCAGCTTACTGATGGAGAGTCCTCTCTCCCTCTCTACCTCGTACCTTCTTCAGAAGTCCAAGTTAATTTGAGATAGTTAACCCGAGCTTCTCTTAGCAGGAGCAGTCCCTCTAGAAGCCCTTCTAGTACCCAACGGAGTTCTCACACGCGCAGCTGCCCCTCGACCACCCTCTACTGCCCCAGGGAAAACTCGGAGACTCTTATTTGTTAGGACTGGCGGCACGTGTCCTGGAAATCCTAGTTTCTCTAAACACAACTTTAGCTAGAAATATAGAGAAATTGGAGTAAGAGAGATCAACTGGAGGAAGAAGAAACGCGGAGGAAAGCGTGGAAGCCGATCTCTCCAAGGATCCGGGTCCCTGCTCGGTGCTCTGTCAGGTCCAGCTGAGCACTACAGAGCTCGGCTAAGCAGAGAAGAGGGCAGCCAGCAGCCCGCTGTCGGCGGCGTCTTTAGGGGAGGAAGGAGCGCGCCCGCGGCAGGCGGATAGGCGGACTGGATGTCCTGAGGCCCCTCCAGGCACTGCACTCATCTGGCCACCTGACGAGTCATATCCCCCGGCGCGCGGGCCTAGGGCTCACAACCCGTGGTGCGAGACCTGAAAGCAGAGCCGGATGCGCACGATGTCTCCTCGGAGCTTCGGGGTTGGGAGCACACTTGCAGGGCACACGTGTGCGGGGGGTGCTGGGGCCCCTTTCCGCAGGGCGGATGCGCCTCCGACTCGCGCCCCGGCGCCTCTGCCCCTCCTACTTGTGAGCCCACAACCAGGGAAAAAAGATTTTCCCCAGTTTGGAGTGGATGGACGCTCCAGCTCGGCTCACAACTAGGGGAGACCCAAGGCTGACCACTGATCTGTGGGTGCTGGGGAAGCCAGGGGCGCGCTCGGCCGCACGTGCTCGCGCCCTGTCGCACCGGACCTGGCCACGCGGCGACTGGAACCTGTTGCGGCCTCCGGCCCCGGGGGACGTGGAACAGCCGGGAAAGAAGCAAGGAGCAGCTGGGGAGGGCAGGGCAGGAAACGGAGGAAACAGAGTTAACCCGGGCGAGTTCGTCCTAATTGGTCCAGGGCTCCCTGGGCAAAGTCTCCTGCTGCAACCTGCAGAGTCAAATTCTAAGTCTCCAAAACGCCTCGGGCAGAGCTGGAGCGCGTGCGTTCCCGCATTCGCACCCCCGAACCACAAACGGAGCCGCGTCCTCTCCAGTAATTCTGGGGCCTCAAAACCAGACCACGCTGGGAGGGGGGTCCTAGTGGGAGGGCGTGGGGTAGGGAGTAAGCGGCTGGAGCCTCGCTCTCCGGAGTTCTCCCGCCACTGTCTGTTGGGCAGGGAGCGCACGTCGCGGCTACGAACCAGGGGTGAGGCCACCTCCTTACGCCCCTAGCGTTGGGTGGGGCCCCGCTGTCCCGCCTCGGGAAGCGCCCTCCGACGGAAGTGGGACTTTCCCTAAAGAAGCGCAAAATTAAAGTCGGAGCAAAGACCCTGCGGCCCCAGCGGTCGTCTCCAGTCGTGCTCAGGAAACAGAAAGACTGAGGGAAGGTGGATTTAAACGACAGCCTCACCATCCTAAATGGCTATGCGTAATATCCAATTTGGAGTTTCTAGTAAAATTCAAAAGTAAAAATGAAACGTGGATTTGTGCGTGTTTGTTTTATTATTAAAAACGAATTACAAAAAAATGACGGCCCTGTTTGGAGTTCTTATCTTGCTTTACTAGTAAAGTCAGCCAGTATCGACTGAACCCCAAAACATGCAGCTTTGCTAAACGCGATCCCCTGGCTGAGTTATGCCAGATGCACAGATCTTGGCCGAACCTTTCCCGAAGACTGTTGCTACCGGGTGCGCTCTTTTTAGTCCTGGCTGAGAACCATGGGGAGGATCCGTTGACTGGGCTTAGGCTGGGACCCCAAACTCCATCCCTCCCCGGTGGGACTCTAAAACTCGCGGGCGCACAGGAGGCTTGGACTACTGAGGAATTTCCGGGCGCGCCCACGTAGCGACAGTTCCTGTTCCCGAATAGCAGGCACAGGCGGGGGTGGGGGGAAGCCTTAAAACCCCTTTTGGAGGAGGATGTTTTAGAGATACTCACTCCCAGACCTCTTGTTCAACCGTCGAAATAATACTGAAAAAAAAAAGTTTTTAAATCCGCGGGACAAGATACCCTCTTTTCCCCTCCCACCTCGAGAGAACCTGTCTCCATTTTTGAGGTGGCGGCGAGCAACACGGCTTCGAGACAGAACCAGGAGCCTCCCTCACCGAGAGAAGCGATGCCGGCCCGGAAGACCCCAGCCCTCACTCCCCGCAGCCACCTCCGCGCTGCCGCGCGGCGGATAAAAAAGGAAACGGGCGCAAGTGCGGAGCTAGGCAGGGAGCTCGTGGCGCAAAGATGCGCATCCCGCGACATGCCTGGGAGGGCCCTGGTATCGCTACCCTGGATAGGGCCTGGCGCGATGGTAATGTATCTTGTACCGGAAAACTCTGTGATCAAAATATTGCAATGAAATAAAACTTTTCCCTCACAGACGTGTTTGTATCTTGGAAGTATTCACTGCCGACGCCTAGATTTACAATACAATTAGGTAATTGACTATTAGCTTTGAAGCGCAGATAAAGCCGAGAGATTCTCATGGCAAAGTGAAATGGAACCTTCAAGCGACATTCTTAAGTTGACAGGAATATCTGCTTCTCCTTGTCCTGCTCCTTGCACTCTGAGAACCAGTGTCCCATAAGTCTTATGACCGGTATTTTTAGTGGAGGGGGCACACCAACTCTCTAGGGATGGAGTTGAGCACCAAAATGAAATACACAAGGTAAGGTCGTTGGGTGCCGCTGTCACCGCAGGGTGCTATCAGCTCTCTGGACCAGGCTACCTCTTTCGTTAGAATCAGGACCAGAAATTCAAACCCTCTCTCTCTCTCTCTCTCTCTCTCTCTCTCTCTCTCGCTCTCTCTCTCTCTCTCTCTCTCTCTTTCCGAAAGCGGAAGGTCGGAGCGAGGGCCGCCTGGGTTCTTGGAGAGACTGTGGCAGTCGCCTGGACGGTAAAGAAGCGGAGCCCACCAAGTAACAGCCGGGAGCGCTGCTCACTCGTGCTTTGTATTAAGGGCAACTCTCCATAAATTCAGGGCGTTCTAAGCAACCACTCGACGTGGGTCTAGACACCGTGAAGACTTAAAATTAGACCCTCTTTCAGAGCTGAGAAGTGTATGGTCATGTCTTCTGAACAATGATAAAATATTTCCATTGCTGAAACAAGACAGTAACTGAAATTCTTAAGAGGACTTGGGGAGAGGAGGGCTATATGAAGCCCCCATTATAAAGTTTTCATCTATTTCTAGAGGAGTTCCATGAAACTTCTGTCTTTTGCAACGCATCGTGTCTGTTGCTTTTCTTGGGCTTTACTCCTAGAAAGACCAGGACAGGAAAAGTCCTCAGCCTTACGGATACCGGAAGCTGCAGGATAGATGCGTGCGAGGCTCTTTCCCCGCGCAACCCGGTGCGCAGCCGGGAATTGGAAATTGACTCGGTAACTGTGAAGCAGAAAAAGGACTACCCACTTTTCAATTTAGGAATTACAACTAAATATACGCGGAGCCGGTACAGTCTGCATGCGGGCATGGGAGAGAAGAGTCATCCCTCCCTCCTTTCACCTCAAATTCTCGGGAGGCGCACTACCTGACACCCCATTGGCCTCGGGTGATGCACAGCGGCTTCCTTAAGGGAGAACCTGCAACAGAGTTCGTTTCTGGGTTCAACTCTCGAGGATTCTGAGTCGGAATGTAATTGTCTCGGGGCTGCAGACACCTGGGAGACGACTGCTGACGGCTCTGCAGACTCCCAGCATTTCTAAAGAGCTTTCTCTTTCTCTCTGCTTATTAGTGTTCGGCTTTGGTTGAGCAGAAGTTGTGAAAATAAAAGGAAATGGCAAGCCCCATCTTTTCAAGGAAGCTAGGACATCGGACATTTTGCTTATTACTTAATCTCTTATGTGGCCACCACTTTTGCCCCTCAGAGTTACCTGTAGAGAAACGCATCTCTTGAAAATAACCTTAAATTACCACGGAGACCTGCCTTATCTCTATTGCCCGACCCGCAAAACATGTCTTTTTTTTTTTTTTTTTAAGGAAGAAAAGGCAAAGTAAAAATAACCTGAGAACTCTCCTGGAAATTTACTGTTCTAACTCTGCATTTTAAAAACAATAACACGTTCTGTAAATTTCAGTGACCCGGAGGCCAACTGAAATCCACCAGGGCCAACGAAGAAAACCACCCCCATCCTGCACTTTCTATCAATTCCAGCTGTCCAGAGGCGAAACTGGCTGGACCTCCACCCAAGGACCAGATCGCTGAGAGGAAGCTGGTGCCAGAAGTAGCTTCTACAGTGTTACTTTCTTTGCTAAAAGTTGGTGCTGGGTGGAATCCTAGAGACTTTGGTATAACTTGTTTGTATCTGACAAGACCCAGGACCTGACAAGTGGATATTTTGTTCTTTACCTGAGAAACTTTTAAGATGGCAATATTATTCTAAAACTGCAAATTGAACCTCATCACTATTCACTGAAGGAGGAAAACAACAAGTTGTAAGAAATGCCTCTACTGTTCTGCTCCATGCCAAAGACCACTGACCCAAGGCCCAAAGGGACCAAAATGCTTGGCTCTTCCTCCAAGATCCTTTACAAGGAATGGGAAAAAATCAGAGATTATATTTAATACACTTCAAATCCACGTTGACTTTCTGAGTCTTAAAAAGATACTTTCTAAACATTGTGCAAGACAAAAACTTGATAGGACTTCGAACCTTGTAAAAGTTCAAAAGCTGTTAGGTCTCCTGAACTTCTCTTCTGGAAGCTGCACTTACTGGCAAAGTTATCAGAAGAGTTGAGATATTCTCACCTGATTCTGATAAATGTAGGTTGCCACACAGGAAAATTCCGGTTAAGGAAAAATATTGTACAGAATTCTCTGGATAATTAGTTCAATTTCCCAGTTCCTTTTGCCAGAATAGGTCTAAGCTGTCAGAAACTCAGATGTTGAATAAGTGACCTATCCCAAATCAATCTCCAACTCTCTCTATTGTATATTGCTGTTTAGTCATCATTTTTCCTAACCCAGAAAGAAGACAAAATTCTGTTCATTTACATAGTTTATTGTTGTAAACATTAAAATTGTCTTTCTCAAAGAAAGAATTTATCAGGAAAAAAAATCAGCGTCTCTAACTGTCATACACCATAGAAAAAAAGGCAGTGACTCATATCGTGTGCCATACTGGAAATATACAAAGAAAAATACTACAGAATATGGCAATATTAAAATTCTTACTCAAACATAAAATAATATATTAACTGACAATCTTAGACATTAAAACAAAAAACAAAAAAATTCAAAGTGCTCAGTAATTTCCAGGGAGTTATGTATATTATAAGCACTCTGGAAACGGTCAAAAGCTGCTGCATGCAAGTTCTGTTTAGCTTTAGACAACAAAATAATCAAGATATAAACTTTCTTTTATCAACATCAACGGTACATACAACACTTACAAACAAGGAATGTTGGATGGTGTTACAAACACTATGTGTCCCTTTTGTCAGGATTTTCTGATGTGTAATACTTGTGCCCACCTATTTTACAATTGAGAAAATGTTTAAGCTCAGATAACTACCAATCTTTATAAAATCTAACAGACTACATAGTGTCTGAAATACTATTTATATAATATAGACATTACTGAAGTAGCAAGTGCCTATAACATTTTCAACCTAGAATCAACATGCTTGTCCCTTTTTTGTGGTTATTTCTTTTTTCTTTTTTTTTGCAAACACACTTATCTTTTAGAATTTGTAATATTTATTCATAAATAGGCACAAAATAATTTAAAAAGCCAAACTGCATTGGGTAAATTTACAAGCCTTTGCCTTCTTCAACTCATGCCACCCACGCAACATTTAGTTTTACTATATATTACAGCTTTCTTTACAGCAGAAAACTTTGAAGTCTTTTAAAGGGCAATACTTGTGGGTCCCCTTACAATGTGGGTGTGTGTGTATGTGTCTATGTGTATTACATTTGTCTTAACTGCAACAACCAAACATGGCCAAATGTTTTCCATCATACATTAAGAAGCTTCCTTCTGAACAATAAAATGATTTTTAAACTGATAATAAAAAGTTTATACCACTGTATTGTGTGTAGTCCGTGTTCTAAATCCAGGATGCCCCGGAGCCAAAATGCCCTTTCAGGTTCTGCCTGCAGGTTAGGAAATAGTAACAGTTTTTGCTTTTGTTGTTGTTTGTTTGTTTGTTTTCTTTAGAGATCAAGGGCCAAGGTGTATGGAAGGGGTGGGGGCCGGTTAGAGCTGAGGCAGCTCAGGGGGATCTCTGCCCTTGTGACTTGCCCCCTCTGGACAGTTTTAGGTTTCTTTCCAGTTTCTTTGAAGTGCATGGAAGGAGGTCTTAGAAAGGTAAAGTGTCCAGGAAAAGTTTGTCAATTATTGCTGGTGGTGGTACCAAATCTTCCAGTTTCAGGTAGAAAATGCGCTGTAGCCCCTGCGTGCAAAGCGTACGGAGTTCTGGAAGCTTCCCCAACAGTTTGGACAAATAGTTGGGGCGGTTCAAGCCCCCATTATTGAAAGTCACATGGTCTTTGAGACAATTTACAATCTTGTTTTGCAGCTCCTCCACTCTCTTGGGCTCCTTGAGACCGTGTCTCTCTGCAGAAAACACAACCAGAAACAAAAGAGGAATGCACCAAGCAGTTAGCTAGCTGACAGGACCAGGGAGGGTCGGCAGGCAGCAAGGGAAAACCGGAACGAATCCCACTGGGCAGTTCTGGAGAAGTGCCCTGTGCCTGTGGTACTGACCTGTGACCATAGCCAGGGCAGCAATGCAGGAGAAGGCAGAAATGTCGATGTTCATATTCTGCAAGTTGGAGGAGAATTCAACAATGGAATCAATCCATTCCCCAAAGCCACGAACGCATTGCAACCTGTGCAAGACCACCCCATTGCAAAAGATGAGTTTACCCTCCACTGGGTTCGACCTGCAATTAATACCAAAGAGAGGGGGAGGGGGAGAAAAAGAGAGAGAGAAAAAAGCTAAACAACTAATTACTTGAAGAGCAATAAATGAGGGATTTAAGAGGAACCTAATTACCAAAGAGTTAATAAAACGTAGGCCAGTGGACCTTGAAAGGGTTTAATTTCATAACAATCAAGAATGCCCCTATCCCACCTCCATTCCATTCATCTAACGCTTCTGCCCTCACTCCTTCCCTTCTCTTCCTTTTATCTACTCTCCTTTCCTTCCTTTCCCCCTCATTTATTTCCCGTTCTGTTCTCCTCTCTTTCCCCCTTTTCTTTCCCTTTTCCTCTTTCTTTTCCTTTCTTGATTCCTCTCTTCCTCCATTCCCAGCCTTCCTGGATCGCCCTCTCCATTTACCTGTATGCTAATCTCAGCACAAATAGTTCTAAGAAAGCCGATTCGAAAAGCAGGTCCTGGTCGGCTTTGGGCAGATCAGCGAAGCCCGGGATCTTCTCCGCCCAGCCCCTGATGATTTCCATGGAGCCAGTCAGGAGATCATAGAATTGCTGGATATGCTGGGTGTCATCTCCACTCATCTGATAGTCAGGGTTCGCCTGGAACTGGAATTTCATTTTAAAAAGCACTTAATGAGGTTCTCTAAAATATATAACCCGTGAAATTGCTAACCTCGTTTCTAGTAGGGGAGCCAGGTTTTTATAACAATTAAACCTCTCTCTGACCAGTAAGGAAATTAGATGTTCCGGGGCAATTAATTCAATTAGGGATGGTGCTATGAGGTCGCTGCTTTAAATATGTAAATTACCATTTCCATACAGACTAAATACGGTGCCAACCAGCCCTGGGAAACGTTCACTCTTATCTCCACAAAACAATTGACACGTTAGTATTCATGCCAGTCCCAGAGTGGGTCTAGAGCAGAGACGCCCTTTGCAAATCTCAATAAAATTGCAGTGGCTTCTAGGTTTGCTTCTAGGTTTGCCCTGCACACTTCCTCCATGTAAAGCGCACACATTTCTCACGGCTGGGGTAAAAGAGGAATCTGACCCCTTGGTTTCCCCCTGCCCACTGCCATCCCTTATACCCCCTTCTCTTCCCCTTCCCTGACCCGGGAGGAGGCATCCCTCACCCTGACGGCACCAGAAAGAATGAGGATGAAAGCATCTCCATGGAGGACTGGTGATAGAACCCAAGTGGGGGCTTTTGCACTGCCTCTGGTTTAGGCATCAGAGGCACTGGTGTGTGTGTGTGTGTGTGTGTGTGTGCACGGTGGTGCTGGGAAGGGGCCTCACAGAGGTTTGACCACTGTGGCCTACCCTCTCTTCCTTCCTCTGCCCTGTCCTCACGTCTGCAGCCCTAGCAACGCCATCTGTCTTCTGTGGCCCTGCCCAGAGCTGTGAAGCCACAGCCTCGCATGCTTCCTTTATCCCCTGGGCCTGGGGGTTAGTGATGGATGTGGGGAAGGGGTGCTGCCCATCTGTCAGTTGTCCGAAGGATCCCCCCCCCCGCGCCAGCTTCTTACCCTGGAATAGTCCAGGCTGGTCATAGCCGGGTTGGAGTCGACATGGGCCCTGACGAGGGCACTGATCAGACTCACCGGGGGAGAGGGGGGAGAGGGCTCCTGTGGGCTCTTCGGTTTCGAAGGTAAACGACCTCTCCGGCCTTTTAAACTGTCTGTGCGAACCACTGCAAAGGAATCGCCGGGTGAGGGCAAGCAAGATCCAGCTGCTGCCTGGGCCCCTCCCCGGGGGAAGGCCGCAGCCGCGGGGCGCCCGGCGGGGCGGGGCAGCGCCCCACCGCTTGTAAAGCCTTTACCGACAAGAAGCGTAAAAAAGGGGGGGTTGTTTCATGTCGTCTTCCCAATGGGTCGTATAGTTAAAGGCGGGAAGGGCCTGGCGGCCTTCTCTAGGGCAGGATGGGCTAGCAGGCAGCTGCCGAGTCGTAGAGGCCAGAGGCCGGCGCGGGGGAAGCGGGAGACCTCCCCCCCGCCCCCGCCCCGGCTCTGGGAAGTGGGTTTGGGGCAGGAGAAGCAGCTTCCCAAGGGCGCAGACTGGGGAGTGGGCTGCTTGCCCCAACCTACCTTCTTTCACCATCCCAACAGCCAGGCACTTCTGAAATCTGCAGTACTGACAGCGATTCCGGCGCCGCTTGTCCACTGGGCAGTTTTTATTTGCTAAACACACGTATTTCGCGTTTTTTTGCACCGTGCGCTGCAAAAGGAGACAATACAGGCCGGGGGAAAAAATTTTTTTTTCTCTTGAAAATCCAACAATTCAGGGAATCCAGACACAATTTCTGAACGGCCGGGATCCACACACCCTCCCCATAAACAAACACATACACAACTCCTTTTTATTTTTTTTCTTTTTCCTTTTCTTTCTCTCTCTTCTCTTTTTCCTCCCCCAGGGCATTTAACAGAAGAAAATTGATAGCGTTAACATTTGAGCTAACCTTGCCGCTCCTTGCTGTGTTTTATATGCCAAGAGAAGGAGAAGGAGACGCTCAGTAAATACAAATCCGTGGGCATTCATATTATTTACATTCCTTAGAGACCTTCTCTATTTAAAATGATAAGATTATTCAATCAGGATGGCGAAATAAAGAGATCACTTAATTTGACCATAGGGAATTCTGTTCCACTTGGTTAGCTCAGACACGGTTCTCTGTCCTAACCAATTTCAATCCGAACAGAGAAGACAGCTCCTAGCACATGCAAATGACCCTCTTCCAACTCAGCTCAGGCAACTTCGGGCGGGGGCTCGCCGGGTCGGCTGCGTGCGGGGGATGCGACCCCGGGTCTCCCGGTCTTCCTACTTCCCTTTCCCAGGCACCCAGAAGGCTCCGCCGCAGCCCAGGGGCGGCTGCAGGGCAGTCCCCGTGGACCCCGGGAGTCGGACGGTCAGGGGCCAGTTGGCGCCGGGCGCCTGCACCCCGGTGGAGCCAGCACTCTGAGGCTCCGGGCACTAGGGGGCCCCTACCTGCCTCCTTCGCCCCCGTCCTGGCTCACCTTAAAGAACCCTTTGCAGCCCTCACAGGTGCGCACGCCGTAGTGCTGGCAGGCCGCGTTGTCGCCGCACACGGCGCACAGCCCCTCGTTGGAAGGGGAGCCCCGCGACGGCGGCGAGGGCACCTGCGTGTCGAGCAGCTGCGACGCGTGGCCGATCTGCAGGCCGGGGAAGCCCATGGACGCGGGCTTTCGGATGGGGTTGGGCACAGCGAAGGTCTGCCCGTCCACCACGTGGTGGCTGCTCGCCGGCTCCGGGTTCATGGGGACGTGCAGGGGCCCGTCGAAGCGCATCTGGCAGCTAGACACGGGGGTGCCGGGGGGCGACTGCTTAAAGGAGAAGAGAGAGAGGCGGGAGACCGGCGTTTTCCTCTGCTCAATCATGTGCGTGGTGGCCACGTAGTTCTGGTGGAAATTGTGGAGGGATCCTGGGTCGTCCCACATGGGGCTGTGCTGCACCTGGAAGCCTGGGGTGGTGGGCGTCGGGGGAGAGGAGGGCTTGTAGTAAACCGACCCGGAGTGCGGCATCATCTCCTCGGACTGGGGGGGCAGATGGCTGTGTTGCTGGTAGTTGTGCATCTGAATGTCTTCTACCTTAATGGAGGACTGCTGTCCGGACAGGGGCATTTGGTACAAGCAAGGTGGCTTGACGTCGTAGCCTGTGCTGTAGTTGTCCATAAAGGTACTGAAGCTGGGGAGAGAAGTGGTGGCAGTGATTTCAGTGTTGGTGAGGTCCATGCTAAACTTGACAAACTCTGGAGTTAAGAAATCGGAGCTGTATTCTCCCGAAGAGTGGTAACTGTAGCTCTGAGAAGCGGGGCTGGCTCCTTGAGGCGAGGACCCATACTGCGCCTGAACACAAGGCATGGCTGGAAATGAAACAGGGTAATATACACTCAGCCTGGTCAACTGAACACTTTCTCCCGGGCTCGGGTACACCTGGAGCTACACCGGCAGCCCGCGGCGGTCAGAGAGCACGTAGGGGCGCGAGAGGAAGGGCGGAGAGTGCGAATACTGAGGAGCGAAACAGTGCAGGACAAGGAAAGGCTGATCCAATAAAGACCCAGAACTAGAAAGCTATTATAGTCTCCATTCCCGGATATTTCCAACGCCTCCCCTCCGCCCCCTTTCATGGGCAATCCCGCTTCAATGAGCCTTTCCTCTGAAGCTCGGGTTCAGCAAGCTCAATCCAGAAATCAAGTTGAATTGCACAATGAGAAACTTGTTCCCAAAGGCGATGGGTCGGGGGGAAAACTTAAGTTACAGGGTTTGCTGGGAAAGATCGCATTGCCCTGTTTCTTGACGTTTACGGAACTAGGGGGAGGGAAAGAAAAAAATGAAGTTGCACTAACCTTCAGCTGAGTTACAGGCGTTTTCGAGAAAATTAAAGGTGGACAGTGTCGTAATTCAATGAAGGACAAAGTTTCCAAGATTTTTAGAAAAGCAGTGGAGAGCCCAGCCTGGCAGATCTCCTCCCTGAAATAAAGACACAGGAAGCCTTAGGTGACTTTCTGGACAGATTTGGCTGGGCATCTGTATCACCAGGCAGGCCCTTCTATGCCCTTCTTGATTGTTTAATTGGAAATTAGTGTGTAGCCTTTATCAAACAGCATTTAAAATGAATGCCTAAAAGAGATGGCTGGAAACAACAGAAAATTTCACCCATTGACTGTGTTGATCCTTGCAGAGAATACCTCTGAAGAAGGAAAGGTATTCCATGTACTTATTTATGATGAAATAAATTGGCCCCTTTACTGGGTGTTTGGGGGCTGTGCGAGGGGAGTGTCATTTCCATTTTAGTTTAATTCAAAACTAAATAAGAAGAAACTGGGGTTTAATAAAATACAGCATTGGAACCTTCTCTTGAATTTTTTTTTTCCTGTGGTGAAACTGGCTTTTCATCTAGGAAGCAGGGAAGGAAGTAGAAGTCAAGAATATAAAATGTGAAAACAACCTCTTCCTTCACCCCCTAGGAGTTACAAAATGTTAGCAAGGCCCAGGTAGCCCTGAAGGCAATCTTAATGGAAGCATCTGGATTTCCTAAGAGCTTTTGACAGAGCACTGGGTTTGGGGATACAGGTAAATGGGCATTCACTTCTCCAGGAAATTTGTCTTTCATCTTTAATGGCCAAGAGGTGGAAACAGGGGACCCTATTTTTTCAGGAGCATCTTAGTCAGTTGCAGGGAGAGGGAAATGCTGCATATCCAAATAGTGGCACCGGTGTTAGAAGCACCTCTCAACATAGCAAGCTGAGCACCTTTCCTATCCAGCCTTCCACAATCTGCTTACTTGCTGGAACAAGGCATTCTTGTGTCCTAGTACTTTTCAGATGTTCCCACGTGGAAGGCATTCTAGAGCACAGACGATTTTATTACTAATGAAAAAGAAAGCCAAACATCCAATTCTGTTCTCCTCCCCCACCCCCCTTCATAATCTTGCTTCATGGAGGAGGGAGGGTAACCAGAAAAAGTAGAAAGAAAGGAGACTCTTGACCCTCACAGCCCTTGACAGATATGCCTGTGCTGGATATTAACCCTCTGGTAACTTCGCAGCTTCATAACTCCTCTAAATAGTCTGTCTCTCTGTCTCTGCCTCTCTGACAAACTCACAAACACAAGCGCGGCATATGTCAAAACCAGAAATTTCAAGCAACTTAGTAACAGGTCACTCTACCAACTGCCCCTCCTTACTCAACAATACCCAAGAGACATGGGCACGCTGGCCAGCCGCGGTGATACAGTTCCCAAGCAACACATAAACTGAAGAACTTTCACTCTCCCTGTCACTTTGTGGGCAGCGTCCAGGTCCCTCGTATACACAGGACTTGGAGTCTACGTGTCCAAAGACCACAATCAATTCCGCACCAAGAGCAAACTTTGCGCACATTTCCGCGTGTTAAGTCCGCAGCTCCCGAAACTGTGCAAGCCTCCCTTTCACGTCCACCAATGAGGAGCCTGGAAGCCTCTGTTGGGTGGCAAAGCAGGAGTTCCGACAAATGCCCTCTGTAGCCTGCGCACACCTACTCCCCATCCTCCGGCCCCACTCGCGCTCCGCGCCTTCGGCGCCCACTTCCAGAGAACCTGCACCACACAAGCAGGAAGAAGAGACGTGCAAAAACAGAAAGAAGGATAAAAGAACGCGAGCTGTACGGGCTGCACCTACTCACTTAGGAGTTCTCCGTGTCTCTCTTCATTCATTCAACTCGGCCAAAGTGTAGTTCCCTCCGGGAATCGGGGTGGCAGGGTCGGGGAGGGGCGGGCGAGAGGGGCGAAGGGAACGGAGGCGCCGAGAGCGGGGAGGGAGCAGGGGAAGGCGGCGGCTGGGCAGGCGAGCGGGACCGCGGAGCCTAGCGCGAGCCACCGGGCGGACTGGCCCTGGCCGCCAATGTGCCTTTGTTTATGTGGCTCGCGCTGCCGCTGCCAACATTCACCTAAAGTCTCCGCGCGTCAGCGCGCGTCAGCGGCCTGCCGCCCAATCGCCGAGCCGCCGCGCTCCCCAGACTCCTGGCCGGCGCTCGCTTTGGTATATTTCCGACCTGACGTCACGAGCAGGGCCGATTTTAAGGTGGGAACCGTTCAGGGTTCACCTTGGTAGCCAGCTAGGTTTTTTTTTTTCCCTTTTCCGAAAGAGGTGTGACCTCTCCACTCAGGTCCGCGCAGCCCACAGAACCTCGACATCTCCCCTCCCCTCCCCCACACCCCCCCGCCTCCGGCCAATCCCCGCGCCGCCGCTGCGGTCCGGCAGCTCACAGGTGGGGGAGGGTGCAACAAAAGCCCGAGCGGAAGGGGACCCAGGCGTGGGCCAGGTAGCCAGCACCTGGAATCGCACGAGACGGGGCGTGCCTGGCAGCGCCCTAACCTCGCCCACCCACAATTGCCACCCCCGTTAGCGGAAGCGAGTACAGATGTCCCATGACACGAGACGCTTGGAGGGCTCAGGCAATTGGGGTGGGATTTCCCTAGTCCAGTGCATCCCCCTTTTATCTTTTTTCCTGTCCCCGGCCTTCTCTTCTAGCATATTCTCCCTCTCTCTCTCATACACACACACACACACACACACACACACACACACACACACACACACACTCCAAGGTGGAAGAGAGTAGGTATGGCCTATTTTCTATGTTCCCTTCTTTCCTTGCAGTGCTCACGTGCGAGGGAAGACGTGGTGCGCGGGGAGGGAAGCGGAAAGGAGAGGGTAGCCAATGACCCAGCCCTTCAGGGACCCCAAAAGTCAAAGTGAGGCGTCACCCACTTTCCTTTCTCAGACAATGCAGCCGAGCGCCGGGCAACAGGTGTGTTCTACACACACACACACACACACACACACACACACTCCAAGGTGGAAGAGAGTAGGTATGGCCTATTTTCTATGTTCCCTTCTTT
The DNA here is from genome assembly GCF_002837175.3 of Physeter macrocephalus. Taxonomy (NCBI): domain Eukaryota; kingdom Metazoa; phylum Chordata; class Mammalia; order Artiodactyla; family Physeteridae; genus Physeter; species Physeter macrocephalus. Next base: position 62,756,728 of record NC_041215.1, read on the forward strand.
CCTTGCAGTGCTCACGTGCGAGGGAAGACGTGGTGCGCGGGGAGGGAAGCGGAAAGGAGAGGGTAGCCAATGACCCAGCCCTTCAGGGACCCCAAAAGTCAAAGTGAGGCGTCACCCACTTTCCTTTCTCAGACAATGCAGCCGAGCGCCGGGCAACAGGTGTGTTCTGCAGAAAGGTGCCCCAGCCTCACCTTTTACCAACTCTCATACTTTGACACTCCTGGGTGCCCATCAACTCGTGTCTTTCCACGAGTTTTAGGCAAATATATCTACCCTCCTCTGAAGCACAAGGGCTCTCGAAGCTTCAATCTGAGAGCCAAGAGGGAAAGACTAAACATGGGGGAAGCGGCGGGGAGGGGGGGGGTGTCTAGATCTCTGCGAGGCGTACGGTGTGTGCGTTCAGCCTTCCCAGGAGTGGGGCCCAGTGGGCGACCGGAGCTCGCCGCACCCCCGCAGCCGCCCCAGCCGCCGCAGACTCCGCTTCGCAAGTCAATCCACCTCCAAGCTGAGGGCGCAAGGCGCTTTCTAGCAAAGAAACGCCGCTTCTCCCGGGAGCAAGCCCCGTTCCGGGTCCCTGGGCTCGAGCTGGACGGGCCTCGGGGCTTCTCCCATGGGGCTGGGGAGTTAACGGGGGAGGGATGGTTCGGAGGCGTCCCCCTCCTCCGCCCAAGAAGACTTCCAGCCGCCCCTCCCCCTCGGCGTAGCTCGCTTCCAGGCTCGGGGCCCCTTTGCACACCCCCATCCTGGTGTTCCCAGTACAGGCGGGCCGAAATCGCCGTGGAGCTCTCCGCCTTACGGTGCCGCTCAGCTCTAATCTGCACCCCAGCCTTTGCCCTCTCCCGCCGCCTCCTGCTCCCCGGCGGCCGGAGAGGCGTTGCCATCAGGTGCCCCGAGGCTGCCCCGAGAAGCCGCAGACTCTTCTGCACCGCATCCTCGGGAAAACCTACGTGACCACCTTAAGTTTCCCCCAGATGTTGCGACTGCCGCTGCTGCTGCTGCAGCCACCGCGGCGGCTCAGCGGTGCCCTAGCGGGCGCGAGAAAAAAATAAAACCAGGAAGTGTGTGTGAGAGCGCGCGCGCGTGTCCGTGCGTGTGTGTCTGTGTGTGTGTGTGTGTGTGTGTGTGTGTGTGTTGGGTGGTGGGGGGGAATGTTGCGGTGGCGGGTGAAGGTGTGTAAGTAGGGGCATGAGAGAAGGAGGGCGAAGAATAGCTTATTAGCATGAGCTGGGTAGCGTCAGCGCCCTGTGGGCAGAAACGATTCCACGCGAACGAAAGGGAAAAAGTGAGAGTTTGGAGAGCAGGGGAGAAGGAAAGCGGTGGGGGTGGCGGTGACGCAGGGGCTCAGGCATTGACGCACCCGCCGGGCTGGGCCCAAAATAGCAGCAGCTCTAGCTCGGTGGCGCCCTCCCGGGTTCCCTTCCCCTTCCACAAGGGAGCAGGACGCGCGGCCTGGGGGAGCTTTCCTTGATCCCAGTGGTGGGCCAGGCTCCCAGCAGCTATTTTTCAGGCAGTCGGAAATTCAAGCGCAGCCATGCTGGGGTGGCAGTTATTGTTTTTTAATATATTCCTAGGAAGGCGGGGGCCAGGAGAACTTTAAGGTTGTAACCATCATTCTCCAAACACCAATACGCAGATCTAAGTAGGTACATTCCCTCCACACGCTCCTCCTCCCTTAAACCATTAAAAAAAAAAACAGTTGGCTTTAGCCTGGGTTGAGTCTGCGGGCAATTTGAAAATTCTCTCCCAGTAAGTGGGCAAATGTGCTGGAGTTCTTAAAGTGAGCTCCAAGGAAGACAAACATTGTAATGTGATGGGTTATTCTATAACAGCAACCTGTCGAGTCTGGCTTCTTGATAACAGAGCTTTTGCTCAAGTCTTAAGGCACCCAAGATCAAGACGCAGTTTTCACAGCAGCTTATTATAACAATTATTAGTAACCGGAAATGGATTGAATAAATACAACATCAAAATGAGAAAAAAAAGGTGGCTTTTTTTTGCCTTCTATTCTACAATCCATATGAATTTTCTCTCTCCTCAAATTCCTATTCTAGTTCCTAGGAAGTGTGTCTTCTTAGGAAGACACACCGGATGCAAGGCGGATAAACTCACTTAAACCCATTATTGGGTAAGCTATTTCTTGGGTTGGTATTTTTGGTAGGGCTCAGATGTGCTCGGGGTGGAAAGGATCCAGCAGACATTAGAAAGTGTAAAGAATGACCACACTCAAAGCTCCAGACTCCTGTGTCCCCACCAGATTCTGATGGAACAGTCTCAGAAGGGCCAATGTCTGTAATTGACTGATCCTGTCAGTAGGGGGCCTGACTCCACAACGTTCAGGAAGATACATCACACACACACACACACACACACACACGCACACACACACGCACATACACACACAACTAGCTATTTACTACTTAGGCCAAGCCCCAGGAGAGCTTGCTGCAAGCCAAAATATTCATATTCTTCTGGAATTCATAAATAACTACAAATCTTTGATTCTCTTCTGTATTTCTCAAAAAGGGAAACAGTTTAACACTGGAATTAGGTTCACAACAGGTTTTCTTTATTTCCTCCTGTCCATGTTTAACTCACTGTTAGCTCACAGGGAGAAAAAGTCAAAATGGTAATAAAATCTTTCATTTTATCACCAAGCAGTTCAAATTTGGCATTTAGTTTGGAAAACTGAAAGCATGTTTTAAAATCCTATGATTACATGTTTAAATAAATTATAGTTTAGAAGAGGATTCCTGTGGGTGTATTTGCTAGTACATAAGAGAATGCTTTTGTGCATAGAGGTTTAATTACACATATAATGGAATCAAAATGTAGAATTGAACAACCTTTTAGAAAATGTTCAAATGATGCTCTAGGCTAAAAGAAACTGAAATTCTGCATTTATATGACTGCAATCCTGCAAGATTCTTGAACATAAATAGATTCTTGAATATAAACTATTTTATAACTCGATTAAAATGACAATAATGTTTCTTTCAGGGCCCAGAATCTGATATAACTTTAAATTATTGCCATGTATAAATACATAAAGTTACCCCAAATGAGGGTCGGTGTTCTTAACAATTTACAATAAATGGGAATAAAACTGAACCTATCCATAAGTAGGTCCTTCTTTTGAAATCAACTAAAATAAATTACAAAATGATTATTTCTATCAATATACAGTATTAGATGACCTCAGAAAAAGCATATAGGAAAATAATGTTACTATGTTATCTTTTATGATATTAGCCAATATTAAGCAGAACATATTGGTACATATATAGAAAAAATATTTTCATAAAAAACAATGTAAATAATGCATACTCACATCTAAACCGAAGCATTTATTTTATGCAAGGCTAGGCAGATTATACTTAATAAAATTGAGATTTTTAGAAAGCAAACATGGATTTAATTCCATAGGATTTTGTATCTTTAATGCATGGGAAAGGGGTCTTTAGGGATTTATTTCACTATTCTCCCAAAATGTACTCAGAGTAGCCCTTAGCTCTTACAATTCAAATATAGTAAACAGATATACCTGTTATGCCATAAGAATCAAGGTAACTTGAAGACATTTCACAATAATATTAGTTAATGGAACCTATGTTAAGCATAAAATGAGACATTTTAAGTTATATTTGGACAATTTTCATGGCATTTGTTGCCATTCAGCAGGAAGTTTTACATTAGTGATAGAAGAAAGAAATTTTCACTTTGAAAAAAACTCAGTTTCTGAAAATACAAAATCATTTTTTAATATGGAAGGTTTTTGGTTATTTGCTTTGCCATTTCACTTGCATTAATAAGGTATTAATCAACCAATCATTTGTTCCTCTTTTATGAGATGCCTAGAGAATAAGTCAAATGCTCAGCTGGTAATTCACATTTTGGGTAGTTGTGGCTTTTGCTCAGTTTTACCCAGCCCATTTTTCACTCCAAACCACTTAATGCAAAGACTTTAAAAATTGTTTCTTGCTTTGATACAGTACTCAGTTCTAGAAATGTGGAAAGATGTGCAGAAGAAAACAGCACTCTTTTTTTCTAGAAGCATCTACTTATAAATTAAAATTCTAAAACTGAACATATGGTAAAGCCTCATGCCACTCAAAAAGTATTTTACATAATAAAAATCCTTCATCTTTTCTCTAATTCTTGACTCTCAGTAACTATCTCCTAAATATTTACTTTAAATTAACCACTTAAGATTTTCTTTTTGTTGTTGTGGTAAGAGACACATAACATCAAATTTACCATCTTACATTTGTAAGTGTACAGTTCAGTGATGTTATATACAGTCATGCTGTTGTGCACCAATCATCACCATCCACCTCCATAACTCTTCATCTTATAAAACTCTAACTCTATAACCATTAAACAATAACTCCATTCTCCCCTCCTCCCAGCCCCTGGCAATCACCAATATTTTCTTATGTAAGAATTCTTCTTGATTAAGCAAGGAAGGGTTACTTTGGTTTTAGATTTCCTTGATGATTTCACTAAACATGGGAGTCATTAAAATGTACAAAGTCCTGAAAGACACTTTAAAGATTCTGAAAATAAGTTGCTATATGCTAAGAATATATTGCGGACACTTGAAATTCTAGAAGTAGCTGATAACATTAGTAACCACCACAGTATTACATAGGATTTTCTTTTAGTAGATAAAATACATACACTTTGCAACAGTTTTCATATGTATATCATAGTTGGTTTTTGTTTTACCTTTAATGATAAAATAACCATTTTTGATTTTTTTTCTCAGACTAACTGGCGTATAGGAACTTCTCAATTTAATAAAAAATGAAGACATGTTATTGATATGACAGACATATATGCCCTTTTTTATCATAATTCTGCAATTATCAAGCCTACAATTTTAACACTACAAAAGTAACTTATAGCAAGGACCCTTATAGTGATAAGTAATAAATCTAATTACCACATCCTTTGAATAGATGTAATATAAATTTCATTGCTCACTTAAAAGTTCTAAAGTTAACAGCATAAACTTGAAGTTGAGTAATTAAGTAATCCTTATATAGACACTTATTAAAGTATTTATACATATTATCTTAAATCTACATCTATCATTTTGCCAATTAAAATTAGGACTTTAATTGCAATTAAGTAATTTAATTGCCAATTGAACAGCAAAATTGCTAAGTGACTAATTTTAATGCCTATTTTAATTACCAATCATGACTGGGGAGGGAGCTAATCAAGTTACATCAAGCAGTACCAGAGTAATGATGTGAAGAAAAAAAAAGTAGAACAAACATTCAAGGCTACACGCTTTTAAAAAAGAAACATACATTAAATAAATGCAAACATAATCTTATAAATGTATAAAAATACTGTATTTCAATATCTGAATACAGAACATGAAATAGAGCAAGATTAATTAAAGAAGCCTCTGTCCATCTTCAAAGCAAGGAACACCAAATCAAAATGTTTTGTGGTATTTACATGGCCACCACACTAATCCAGGTAAAAACAAAGTTGCATATAGTCGAGAATAAAAGATTGTTTCCTGCTTGGCTGGTTAAATATTTACAGATTGACCGTTTTTTTTAAAACATGTTTAAATGAAAGTCTATAAAAGAGAGAAACAAGTTTCCAATGCAGCAATGTGGTTTTAAGTTTGAAAAGCAAACAGGGCCAGTGCAGTGGGACTATATACTCTTTCCTGATGGCTCTCCTCCCCACCCTCACTCACTCAAATGAAGTGTACCATTAGAGGTCTAATGCCTATCCATAACTTGTCCTATATTACCTTGAGAAAGGCATAAATCTGTCCTATCGTAAATATTTTAAAATACGTTCATAGGTTAAAAAAAATTAGAAAGCATCTAGGATTACATCACAATTAAAATTACTTACAGCATGGGGAATATACCTTGTCCTAATAGTATTTCTTAATTTTCAATTAAAATATACCTGCCAGCTCAAGATTAAGACTGTAAACCAGCAGGCAACCAAAAACTCTGGTGAAAATCTTGGCCAATACAAACACATTTTCAAAAGTTTTCATATTCAAACAAATTCTCAGATCAGCAATATGGAAGGGCCATATTGAAAGAGGGAGGTGAAGTTGGGAGCTCAAAAAACAGGAAGTGATTCCCTGGTAGACAATAACAATATCACTACTTTCCAGCTACAGGGATTGCCTTGGCAGCCAGCCACCTCATCTAGAGTAACAATGGACAACCATCAAATCTTTGTTTAAAACAAGTCATGATGCAAGATACATATCTTGTTTTTGCTACTATATATGTATACCAAATATACACATAGTTTTTGTCTACAAATGGGCCCGAAATTATTCACAATGTATGTAATATAACTTCAGAAAAAGCAAATATTGCTGCTTAGGATTTTATGTACTAATGGACTTGAATTCTGAAATAAAGCACAGCAGGACTTTCAGCCTGGCTTTTGAAGAACATGTTAATAATCATGGATGGGGCTTGACAGAAGCCTGCAATATCTGCTCATGACAATAACAGCTTTATAAGGTGAGTTCTGTGTGACTGGTTAAAGGACACACTCACTGTCTATTCAGAAGTCATGGAGATGGAGTAATTATTGACAGCCTCACTACTGATCAAGGTTAAAACTCATTGAATGCCGACGCTACAGAGAGAAATACAACCTCAGCCATTAAAAGATTACCAAAAACAGTCTCCAGTAAGGGTTGCCATAACTCAGATATATCTTATTTTGTTCTGTATAAAATTTTCTTCTATTTACATACACAAAAGATCTTATATTATTTGATAATCATTATCAAAATTATTGCCCTAACTCAAGCACTAGGTAACAAATCATCAGCCATTACAAAAAGAGAAAAAAAAGGAGAAATATTATCTTGTAATTTAAAAATGAATATGAAACTTGCATGACTGAAAATATGTATATTTTCAGACTATGTGCATTTTGTGTATTTCGCTAGTTTATCAGTTCACATGAATTAATGTGGTTCACACATTGCTGGATGCAAAATCTTTTAAAAGATAGTATGTCTGTAGCTTTTAGATATCCCTTAATAGGTAAAAGTTTAAAGTTATCGTAAATTATTTTACTTTTTTTTTTTACCCTTATTTCTTGTTTTTCAGTGTTGCCTCTCCTCATTAGTGAAGGAAAAAGGAGGGATACAGTAAAAGACAACCACGTTTATAATCTGAAATTAGAGCCAATCAATTATTTTATTAATCACCAGGATATTTTTTAGAAGACCTGTGAAATATTACAGAATCATTCCACTAGTATCTAACAGTGACCTCAGTATGCTGTCACTGACATTTTGGGGGGGGAAAAACAAACGACCAGTATTACCACATCCAGGATTCAAGTCAAAGTACACACATAGTTGAGGGCGTGGAGGCGGGGAGGGAAGGGTATAGAAACTAGTTTACTAAGGAGGTCCTTCCTATCTTTCTTATATTTCATATTTCTAAGTACTTTTCCATAAGTTACTTTCCTAAGTTTAAGAATGACTGAAGTATAAAAAAACAGAATTTCAAACAGTTAATAAATGGCTTTAGGAGTTACATTGAAACGACTCACAGAATACATAATTTTCTTAGGAGTCCTTTAATTTTCTGATTCAGAAAGTACGGTGTTCCTAAAGACTGCTCTTAAGTTCCTAGCTCTGGAAATCATATTTTCCATTTCTCCATACCCTCATCGATTAGTATTTGGTCAGCTGATTGGCAGTTACCAAGACAACAGTTTTGCTAAATTTTATAAACTTTCTCTATCAGCCAGAGGTGGGGTGGAGGGGGGCAAGACAGAAACGGATTTTACAGCCAGAATGGTGTGACAGAGCCCCTCAAACTACAAATAGATGTTATTACAAAATCTGAAACGTGGCTCTGTAGTTCAATTTACACCACAGAAACTGTGAGATGCTACCTTCCTGTTGTTATAACGTATCAGGTCAAGGGATATAAATTGTACCAGGTAATTCATTTTGCCGTTCAGAGAGTCATTAAGTTCCTCCCAGAATATACGTGATTGATATCCCTGGAGGTGAAAGGCTAAAGGAACCATATGGCAACATGTTGCATTCCGTATGCTATCTGCCCATCCGTGCTTAAGCTGCCATTAGCAACATCTGTACCTAACTGACATCCAGCTGCGTCGACGCCGGCTGACGGAATTGTACTTGGGAGGGAAATCTAGCTTAGCGCCATTAACTTGAGACTTAAGAGTCTATGTACCAGGGCGGATGGAAGCTTTCACAATTAGACGAGACGACACAAATGCTTTATTAAAGTTTAATTTTGAACTCCCAATTAGCGAAACTGCATTACAAATCGACTGCAATTTCCTAGAAGGCACAGCAAGTTCTCTGCCTGCCTGCCACGTGCGAGAGGCTCCGGAGCCAGCTTCCCCAGCTACCGGCTGCTGAAAGGGGACGGTTCAGAGCTGCTCTCCGCATCCCAGGAAGTCCCTAAAATCCTCGTCAGCCCCTCCTTCCGCGGGGCGGGGGCGGGCGAGGACCGAACCCGCGGCGAGGGGGCGGGGGGAGGACTCAGATGTCCCCGGCGTTGGGAGGGAAGCAAGGGGTGGGAGTGGGCGGGGGAGGGGCGACGGGGGGGGCCTGCGCGGAGGGGGGCGGGGGTCCTCTAGTATCCCGGCCTCTCCGGAGGAGCCTCAGCTAGTCACGCAGAAGTTTCTCTTTCGCTCTTCGCGCTACACACCCAGGTTGGCTTCCTGCGGGCAGGCCAGGGGTCCGGAAAGCGGGGGAGGAGACAGGAGACCCGGAAGGGCTGCCCGGCGTCCACACCCACCCCAGGTCCCCTCCCCCGACCCCAAACAAAGCCCCCACTCCAGGTCCAGGATACGTTACCTGCCCGGCGCTCCCGGCCCCTCGGTCACCGCGTCCCCCGCTGGGCGCGCCTTGGGCGGGTCCCGCTCCCCGGGACGCACAAAGTGGTCGCCCCCGGCCGGCTAAATCCCACTCTCTCGTCATGTTGGGGGCCAAGAAGGGGGAGCGGGGGAGGTGGAAGCGGAGGTTGGGGCAAGGAGAACTGACTGATAAAATTTTTTAAAAAAAGAAAAGAAAAAAGCAGCAGCCGGCGGGGCCCGGCCAGGGGCAGAAGAGGCCGGTTACGTTTCGGGGGTCTCGGGCGAGAGGGAGGGGGGGGTAGGGGAGCGGCTGCCCGCCCCCCTCCCCCCGGCCCCCAGCGGCGACGGCAGCTGCACACACAGAAGCCCATTGTCGCCGGCGCCCGGCGTGCAGCCCCGCGGACTCGGCCCCGCGGCCAAGCGCGTCAGCGGCCCCGTCAGCCGGGCCGGGCTCCGTGACGCGCGCGCAGCCCGCGCTATAAATAACCCGCCGCCGGGCGGTTCGGGCGGCTTTCCAGTGACGCCGGGGCGAGGCGCGGGAGGAGGAGGGCGAAAGGAAACAATGAAACCGCCCGCCGCCCTCCTCCCCGGCCGCCCTGGGCGCTTCTCGCCGCGCTCCCCTGTCCCCGCCCCGGCCCGCCCTGCCCGGAGCAGAGCGCGCGTGTGGGAAGGACCTCGCAGAGCCTGCGTCCCCCCAGCCCGCCAGGAGACCCGGGGGTTGGGACCCATCGCTCTCCCCCGGGGCGGGAGGGCGGCTACTTACACGCCGGGGAACGCGCCGGGGGAGGGGACTTGGCGACGAGTTTAGCGGATGGGTCGCCGTGGTGCTTACTCCCAGACTGATTTAAACAACTTGATTCTTGCTCCGACGCTTTCCCACACCCATTCTAATACAGGTCGGGTGTGTTTATGGCAGTAAACCCTCACTTCAAAACAAAACACAACACTTCCCTCTTAAACGTTCTGATCCAGCGTATTTTAAAGTAGATGCCTGTGTTTGCATCTCATAGGGTTCTGCCTACATCCCACTCTGTATCTGGATTATATCCTTCCTTCCCTAAATTCCACCGGAATTATTTATCTAGGTTTTTGTCGGGCCAGGCCTACGTACTGTTTTCATTTGGGGAGTTGTATAAAGGGTGCCCAGTAGAAGCAGCTTGGGCATGGGTTCCAGGACTCATGCTGTCAGTCCCAGAGAGCCTTTTTGCATGTCTTTTTGGCCTTGAACATACCATAGGCCTTGAACATAGAACATTTGAATTTTCCAAAGTCTATAATATTTCAAAGTCTTAGACTTTCATCAAAGCTGCCATTTAAAAGGGGCTTTCTCTATAGGTAAATTTTTTCTGAGGACTTTCTGTCTTGTTTGCATATTTAGGCCATTCTGTCCCACACCCGGACACTCCTCCTCCCTATTAAGGTGTCCATGCACAACTGGAGGCAGTCTGTCTTCCTGGAACCATCAATTAATGGACTAGTAAGACAGGAGTTCCTCTTGAGCAGAAGATCTCAGATATATGAACTCCACGTTTTCTGGGATGCTGGTATATATAGCTTGCAGAAGCAAACAAAGTTTTGAAGTGACCAGGCATGGATAGAGTGAGTTAAAAGGGCTGAGGAAGTGGTTCTTGGTTCACAATCAAGACAAAGTAGTGTAATGAAGGGTTCACTGGGCCGGTTTTCAGGTTTTAATTATATATTCATTGTATCTCTCTGTGCCACCTTGCAGAAATCGCAGTCTGTCTCTGCTTCAGTTTCCTCATCTTCAAAATGAAGGACCAGTGGTTTCTAAGCCCCTCTCAACACTAGCATTCTAGGACTTTAAAGGATATAACTGTGTTCAGGTATAAAGTTACTAATGTGAATACCCAGTGTCTCATGGGAAAAGGATAACCAAATGTAGAATAATTAATTCAGTCTTCTTGCAGTTTCTTATTTTGTACATTTTTTCAGAAAGAAAATATATTGGGGCCACTTCAGAAAAAGAATGAATTCACCTGCACGATTAAAACTATATTAAGAGGGAAAAATAGTTGTCACTTTCTCCATTCACATGACAGCAAACACAATTACAGTCTGATGATGTCTTAGGCCCTTTCCAACATCATATTCACCATGTGAGAGAATAAATTATGAGTAGCAAAATGTACTAGGACCACTTTCTCCAATTTTGCCCCCAAACCTGGCTTGTATGGTCTTTAGGAGGAAGTTTTCAATTGAAAGACACTGAATTGTTTATCAATGAGCAGTATTTATGAGGCAAGCAAAAGTCATCTGATTGACCCTCACCAGAGAGTCAGAATTTGCCTTATTCTCCTGTCTCCAGGTTGGTGAAGGGAGAAAACATAAAAGCGGCAGAAACAAGTTTAGAGCCAAAGCATTTGCTTCACATAGACACCACCAAAGTGTGATCACAACGAAAAGTTAACCAGTATTTTCCCGGTTCCAAAAGCACATCTGTCTCCCTTTCCCATAAAATGTTCTGTATCTCTGATTTAATTTAATTTTGTCTTAAAGGTCTTTCTTCTGTAGCTTATAAAGAGGTATTTTTCTTTCACTGCTACTTTCCTGAAACTTCCAACTTCTCACATGTTTTTTTTTGTTTTTTTTTTAACATCTTTATTGGAGTATAATTGCTTTACAATGGTGTGTTAGTTTCTGCTGTATAACAAAGTGAATTAGCTATATGTATACGTATATCCCCATATCTCCTCTCTCTTGCGTCTCCCTCCCACCCTCCCTATCCCACCCCTCTAGGTGGACACAAAGCACGAGCTGATCTCCCTGTGCTATGCGGCTGCTTCCCACTAGCTATCTGTTTTACATTTGGTAGTGTATATATGTCCATGCCACAGGACAGGAATAAAGTCACATAGTTTTAAATTGAAACTCTTTCGCTTAATTCTTATTTTTTTTTCATGTGACCAGTTCCAGAGTCCATTATCCTTACCCTTAAAAGTTTAACAGAATGAGAATTAGGGTATCCAGGCTAAAATTGAAACATGACCAATTTTAGAGAGATGAAAGAAGGCTTAGTTCTAGGACCAGTAGAAGTACAGTGAAACAACCAGTTTTCTCAAAGCAAAAGCAAAAAAAAAAAAAAAGTCCAGAACTATCATGCTGAAATTTGTGAAAATAGGAGACTGAAAATATGGAAATCTTTTATTTGGATCTCCTTGACACCATAAAACTTGTTACAGTTTTTTAAACAGTGAATGTTTTAGAATGTGGCTATTTCTTAATATTTCCAAAGTTTCTGTCTACCTGAAGTTAAATCCTTTGAAAAGACTCCTCTATGGTAACAGTATTGAAGAATTTATTAAAGACATTATTGTGCACTCTTGCCTTATTACTCATTTAATCCTGATCTATGTTTAGAGAGTTGTGCCAGCCAGGTCGAGGCCTCAAAGAAATGAGCACAAACATTTACCCTTTCCTATGCTGTATAGTTTTGGTGATAGAAAATTCATTTGGAAAATATCATTGAAGTTATAGTATAAGCAAATTCAGTAACCTTTAAATAGATAAACAGAAAGCTACTGATAAAGTGATAATGGATTCTCAGTATTTCAAATAAAAAGAAAGGGGTAACCAAAGTTTTAGAGCTAGGAGCTTTCTGCATTTAAAAAGCCAAGAAATTTAGGCAGGCAGTGTTCTTAAAAAGAAGGTTGACTAAATTCAGCAAAATTAACAGGCTTCCAACATCAGTTCAAAATATGAACGTACATACATTACTGGCCCTCTCTTCTTTTTTTCCTGATTTTAATGGTTTATCCCCAAGCTGTACAGCCTTTGGTAACTCCTTGATGAGATCCGTTATAAACAGCTTTGTTCTTCCTGTATAAATTATAACATCAAACCAGGATTTGTTAACAGTGAATTAAAAAAATTCTTTGTGAGGCTTCAGGATCCCAGGCCTGTTTGCTCTCTGATCCATTCCTGGCTCTTCTCTCCCCCTTTCTGGTCTGTATCACAGGGGAGCTGATCCTGCAAGCAGCATTGCCCTGCCTTCCCTTAGGAGCTGGCTGCCAGCTGGGTGTGACCAGTGGGAAGCAAGAGCAGGAAAGGAGAGAGCTGGAGGTTGGGCAAAGTCAGGATATTCCTCACTCTGCCTCCCTGCTCTAGCTCCTGCCAAATGCCCTGTGACTTGACCCTGGGCTCCAGTAACGTTGCCTTTTCCCTTTATTCCTCCCACTTAAGAATCGTAGTGGCTTTATCCAATTCAGAATCACTGTCCTCTTTGGGGGTTCTCTTCTCCCTTCTGTCACCTGCTTTTACAAATTCCTCGAATTAAATTCCCCCTCTGTTGACTACTTAGAGCAGTTTCTGTTTTTCTGTTTGGAGCCTGACTCTATACATCCTATTGAAAGGCATTATTGGATGATATACATGGAAAACTCTATTATTCCTTGATTTTCTTTTGCTAGAAATTCTTTACTTTTAAATGTGCTATTTAGGAATGCTAATAAAGCGTTGAGTCCTCAAAAAAGCAGAAAGAAACCCAGCACATTTTAAAAAAATCAGTTTTCCATGGTCATAATATTCAAAACTACAAACACAAAATATTATAAGCTTTACTGTTCATTAGTCAGAACAGGGCTATACTTAGCTGTGACTGATATATAAATTCCGTCCTAAAAAGAGGAGTGGCATATAATACTTGTCAAGACAATTACATCACACATCCTGTATAAGGGGTACTCATTCACCAACTTATTTGCCAGTGATCTCTCTGTTTTCTCATATCAAAGAGAGAGAGAGAGAGAAAGCGAAAATAGAGAAGAAAAGAAAAAAAACCTGGAACTTTCTGTATTACCAATTTGAAATGCCATGTTTGTGAGTCCTTGGGATAATATTTTGAAATCTAAATTATGTCTGCACTTTTTTTTTTCTCCCTGTATTTTCTGCTATTGCTTCTCTCCTCCCTTCCCACCTCTGTAAGCAGGTCTCCTGCTAGGTATTCATTGTCCCAAGAAAAGGCAAAAAGAAAGGCAAACAAAAGTAATTTATGTGTATTTCTGGCTTTGTTTTATAGAATGCTGAATTCGCAGGGAAAAGGGTTTCAGGACACAGACTAAGTATATTGAAGGACCTTCAGAGGGAAAAGGGTTTTCCTGAATCTCGGAAGAGGATACCCACAGGCACATAGAAGGGGAGAGAGAAACAGTGCATGTTCAATGAATCCTGAGGAAGAAGCAAGGAGCTGGGAGCTGATACTGGAGGAGTTGCTGAAGTACAGAATCCAGGGTAGACTTAGCAAAGGAGTCCCCTGAGGTCATGGTTCTAGCGTGCAGGTGTGTCATGGCAGATTAATCATCACACAAATACTACCTGGACCTCATTCATCTGTACCAGCGATTACATTAGTTCTTCCTCCCATTGACCAGTCAGCACCCCAAGTAGCCACAGTGACTGGTCAGGACATGTGTGGGAGCCACCAGGAACAATTTCTCCCTTTTTTTGTTCTCTGTGCTTGAGCATGGAAAGATGTAAACTGCCACCACAGGCAAGAGTCTGTGAGAGAATGCAGCTAACACAGAGAAAATGGATCCAAGAGATGGAGGGGAATTGGGTGTTGCAGACATTTGAGCCTGGATCAAGCTGTTTCTGGAGTGAGACCTATCAGACTCTCAAGTTATGTGAGTAAATCAGTTCTCTTTTAGCTAAAGTCAACTGGGATTGAATTTTCTGTCATTTGCATTGGAAAGACTCCTAATTGATACACTCATCCCTAATACCTACCTGTTCAAGGCCTTGGTGCTGGGGCATAGTAAGTACAGAACTTACCTGAAGACTAATACTGATGCATACACTTAGGATACAATTTATTATGCTACTTCTGCTGGGCTGGGGGAGAGAGCATTTCATATTATCACATAGGAAGTGGCATGTCAAAATCAAATGGGAATGCCCATTTTGTGTTAAACCTTCAGGGAGGATGAGACTTTTCTTGCCACAGAGACATTAAACCCTCTACCCCACAACAGAGAGTTTAGTGGTAAAAGCTGGAGACATGAAACACAGCAGCCTTTTTGGTCCCTGTACATCTCTCACCTCTTTATTTCTTGATTCACTCAGCCTCAGTTTCCACTCCTAGTCAACTAACAGGATTAGTTAGACTAATCCCAAATTACCTGTGTTGCTTCATGTATTAGTACCTTTGCACTAGCTCTTTCCTCAGGCTGGAATGAACTTCCCATACTGTCTACCTTTCAATCCCCAGTTAAGGGGCTTTAGCTTCTGTGAAATTTTGCCTAACACCAACACTACCCTGCTTATTATACCTCCCACCCACATACTCTAAAATTGATCACTTACTTGTCACACTGTGTACATCCTTCTGTTGTGACCCATATGCAATTTTTTGTTTATTTCTCTGTCTCCCGTATTAAACCAAGCTCCATGAGGGCAAGAATTCTCTCTAATTTATCTTGGAATTTTTAGGACCTGGCCATTAGGCTGTCTACAATTATTTGTGAAGAGTGGAAATTACTGAATACATGAAATAAATGAATGTGGAAGCAGAAGGGGTCGTACATTTTTATAGCTGGAATCTTAGAGTCCACCTAATCCTTGTGAGTTAAAATACTTACCACAGTAACAGGAATAGCAAAGTTATAAACTTTAAGAGAGTGAAAGGTTAAATTTTATCAGAACACATCATATGATAGCATTCTTTATTTTATTCTTGCACACATTATAACCTTATGTTACAAAGTTTAAGAATTCTCATTTTTTAAAATTTGGCTACATTAAATTTCTCTTTTTCAAATTTAAGACCTTCTTTTCCTTTAAGTATTTTATTTCCTGTGCAAGTCTGTTTGCTCCCTAGAACTATGCAATATTTGTGATTACAGGATATTTTATTATAGCCAAGAATCAGAATATGAGTTCAAATAGCAAATGAAATCAGATGCTTGAAAGAGCCAAGCTAATTATAATTGGAAAAAGACCCTCCACCAACTTTATACACACACACACACACACACACACACACACACACGACATTTATATCTATACTCTTTAATAATTCCATGATTTCAACATCTTTGTGTAGGAAGGGAGTTGCTGTCACTTGAAAAGGTTATGTAATGCATCCTGTTTCTTACAGACCTATAGGAATCTGGGCAAGGTTAGAAGCAGGAGGATGAACAAAGTGAGAATCAACATAACTGAATACAAATGTAGCCAGTTATCTCCATTTAGGGTAGACTCTGCACAGATTATGTTTTTAGGAAAATTTTTCTCTTCCTTAATGTGAATTGTCTTTGATAATTATCATTTGCCTTTGGGAGATATGCATGTGTAGAATCCAGTGGATGAGCAAGAAGAACGAGGTGCGAAATCTTCACTGCTACCAATAGGTACAGATTGAAATGCAAATTCCACAGGGGCTGTGCTGTTAGAGACCCTCTGTAGTATTATTTCATACTGCCTAATTCAGGCTTTGGGAAAGGTGTTGCTACAAATAATATCCTGTGGTTGCACTGACTGGGAAAGGGGCTGGACCCTTCATGAGATTAAACGCCATGAGTAGGGCGTAAGGTGGTAAAGATATGTACTGTAGAGATATGAAGAAAGGTATTTTCTAAGGGGAGAGTCAATAACAGTGGACCTTGAGACGGGGGACTTGAGACAAGGAAGGAAGGCTAGGAGTTCGGGATATGCTCTTAAGGGGATCTCTGTGCAAGTAGTAAGTTTTTTTGTTGCTCTTTTCCTTTGACCGGTTGGGAAGTTTTATTTAGTGAACAGTTTGTAATCTGTCTTCTATGTTGTGATTTCCTTCATTTGTTTCTAACCTTCAGTCGTTATTAACACCTGCACAGACTTGAGTGGTGGGTGTATGGGACAATCAAGGAAAAGAAGAACAGCATCGGGAAGTATAACCTTCTGCACATGGCACCTCCCTGAGACCAGGGTTGTGGTCCCTACTTCTGACAAGCAGCAGGGAAGTGAGTGGTGGCCTCTGAAGGCTCGTGGAGGAGACCAAGGCCCTGAAAGAGCTATGGATGAGTAGATAACTCAGGAGAGTGGGGCAAAAGCTTTCTTTGCCAGAGGTGTCAGAGCTTCCTGTCCATTTTAACTCTAAACACTGTATCCCCACACTCCCTTCCTCTCAAAATCTATTTCCTTGCTCTTCTTTCACCTTTCGTCACTTTTTACTTGGATTTTGGCAACAGCTGACTATGTCGTCTCCTGTCACCAGTTGCTTCCTTGCCCTGGCCTGGTCCTACTCCACACAACTGCCATGGTTGTGTTTCTAAAGAGTGCTGGCCCTTGACCTTCCCCAGTGCTTGGCCAAAACCTCCTGTAAAAACCTTCTTTCTGCTTGTTTACTGTCCTTGGGATTTCTATCAAAAGTTGCACCTTTCATTTGAAGACATAGGTTTTCAAAGCTAGTAGAGGTGCCACTAAAGTCATTAAGAGGTGCCATTAAAGTCATTTGTCATGCTAAGAGATTCCATTTAAAGATTTACCCACTTAAAGATTACTCAAGTTTTCAGTATTGAGACAGATGGCAGCACAGTAGAAGCAGTGATGTCCTGGAAAATCTGTCAGTTTTGTTTGGGAAATTAAATGTTCATATAGTCAGAGGCTTGTGGGATATGCTTTTTTAATAATCCCATAATCTCATCAAATATTTCTGATCCTAGATGAATCCAGAGAGAGTAACATGGGATATGATAGAGAGTATGGTGGGGTCTCTGAACCATTGGATACAAATGGACCAATTCTTGGGCAAGGATCTTTACCACTGCACCTTATCTTTACCACATTACATCGGGGGCTTTTTTACACACAAAGCTCACTTAATTTCCTGAAAGTTAGTTATTTTTAGCATTTTAAAAAGTCTTCTATAGAGTTAAGTTCATACCCACATTTCTAATATGCGTGATGGTTTATAAATATGTAGAAGAGAAAGGAGGAAACAGAAAATATGCTCCTCTATCCCAGTAAGTCATGCTATTGAAAAGGGACCCAGACATAGCTTTGAAATCCAGTCTGGAGCTCCCATTATCCCTCTCTTTTCATATCTTTGGTCTATCTTGATTGAATGGATAGCATGAAGCTGATATATAGAGTCTTGTCCTCATCTGTATCATAGAGAAGTACATCACTGATGTCTTCATAAGTGACACTAGTATAAGATTTCTCCTATATCAACAATGTTGTTATAATACATTCAACTTTGGTATTTCGTTTATATGCCTTAAATCCAAAAGCTCTTCACCCACTGCTGCCCACATATGCTGACAACTGTTCTGATCTGATCCCAGCAGGAGTAACAGATTTTATTTCTTAAGCATTGCAGAACTACAACCAGAGTGTTATCATTAGATGGAAGATCTCATACTGGCTTTGCAAGAGAGAAAAAAGAAAGAATCGAGATGAAAATAATCTAGGCTATTTAAAAATGCCCCACATTTTCAAAATTGTAATTCAGTTTGGTTTTCAAAGGTAACATATTAAAATGGCTCAAAGTTCAAAAGGTACAAAATTATGTACAGAGAATAATTTCTGTCATATCCCTGTTCCCCTGCCATGCAGTTCAGGCTAAACTAATGTTATAAAATGTTTGTATTTTCTCCCAGAGATAGTCTACATGTATACAAGCAAATGTGAGCTCACACACATTTTTAAGTATGTATCTTGTCTATTTTTCCTTAACCACTTATTTCGGAGATAGTTTTGTATCAGTACATAAAGGGCTTTTGAATTATTTTTTCTGGTTGCATACTGTTCCCTTGCAGGGATATACATAGTTTATTTCATCAGTACCAAGTGAATGAATATTTAAGTTGTTTCCAAAATTTTGCTAATACAAAGATATCCCTGCACCTACATCATTTGGTTTAAGGATAGATATTTCTTTAGTATAAACTCCTAGAAATTGAATTTCTTGCTTAAAACTATATTTTTTTAAAGAATGTAATTTCATTTTTGAATTGTGATAAAAATTCAAAAGGAACAAAAGGATAAATATTGAAAAGTAAGCTTTCTTCATCCCCCCTTGCCCAGCCCCCCACTTTTTTTTCCCAGAAGCATATATGTCATCAACTTCTTGTATATCCCTTCAGAGATTTTACACACACACCAAGCACATAAACGTACAGACGCCTATGCAGGAGGATGTCCATATGAGAGACTTTAATGTATTTAGGCAGATTTGTATTTTCTTCTGCATTGTAGTCTGCAGGGATCAGAAGGCTCTTGCAGATACGGCTGACAGCATTCAGTGTAACAATTTAAGTCAGGAATATGCTCTTTTATTGCCTCATATACCATTATCATTTAAAGTAATTCTACCACTTTTCTCTATGCACAGCTGTTCTGTGTGGAGGGAAGGAAGACTGTGGGTAAAGAGCCTTGCCCTATCCTCGCCAAAAATTGTCTAAGGAGGTCCAGTATGGAGTCTGGCCTGTATCACAGTTAGCCTGTAATCCTGTCCTCTTTATCTAGGGCTTCTCTTCCCCTTTCTCTTGTGTTGGAGTCCCTGTTTCCTCTGGCACATGTAATTCTCTTTTTCTTAGTGTTCCCCCGAACTCCTCCTCCTTGCCAACACACATTCTCTTTCTCTCAGAATATATCTTCCAATAGCTCCAGAACAAGAGTGTCTAGGAGGTAAATTTTTAAAGATCCTACATTTCTGAAAATCTCTTTAATTCTTTAATCTAATTAACAGTTTGGCTGATAATACAGTTTTAGGTGGGAAATACTTTTTTTCAGACCTCTAAAGGCATTGCTCCGGTCTTACTGTTAAGAAATACGGTGCCATTGTGATTTCTGACCCAAATTTTTCCTCTCTGGAAACTTTGGTGATCTTCTCTTTGTCCTCATTGTTCTAAAATTTTCCAGTGATATGCCCTGACGTGATTTTATTTTCATCTGTTATATTGAGCACTGAATAGGCCTTTCATTTTGGAAATTAATGCCTTACAGTTAATGGAGAATTTTCTTGAATTATTTCACTAATGATTTCCTCTTGTATGCTTTCTTTTATCTCCATTTCTGGAGATATATTCATTATATATTATATATTAGACCTCCTGGACTGGTCCTTCAATTTCCTATCGCTTTTCTACTTGTTTTTATTTCATTTCTGCTATATTTTTTGAGAAAATTCCTCACCTTTATTTTCCAACAGACATTCTTATATATTTTATTTTTCTATTTATTTTTATGGTGGCAAAATATATGTAACATAAATTTACTGTTTTAACCAATTTTAGACGTACAGTGCAGTGGCATTAAGTACGTTTACATTGTTGTGCAGCCATCGCCACCATCCACCTCCAGAACTTTTTCATCTTCCTAAACTAAAAATATGTATCTATTTAATAACAATTCCTATTCCTTCCTTCCCCAAGCCCCCAGCTCCTCCATATTAGAGGTTTTCTCAGATGTCTTATAATCCTTGATTTTCTGCTTTCGATTAAGAATGAAAAGCTAAAAGCTGATTGGGAGCTCTGAATGCATACATGCATATGGAACTCACTGATCTTGAGCTTTACTGCAAGGTGATCTGGGAAGGCTGTTTGTTGGGCATCCTCGTTAGCAATACGTTTAGGTCTTCCTAGGTGGCACGGCCAGGTACTAGAGAAAGGTCCACCTGTCTCCTTCGTGGAGAGTCAAGATTTGGCTGCCAGTGTCCTGGGAGCTGAGTGGGGAAGGTGCTTGAAGTGGTGTTTTCAATAGAATATTCAAGTCTTCAACTGTGCCTGGCCTTTATTAGTTCAAAATAACCACAAGGCCTTATTCCAAGGTGAGGAGAGTTAGTCTCCCACTGGCATCGGGCTGGGAAGGAGATCATTGCTTCTCAGTCAGCTTTTCACCGAATACTCCTGTAGCACCGAACTTCCCTCCTTCACTTTCAGTTTTGGAAGTACCTGGGCTATTATTTTCTGAACCTTTGGAAAATTCTGTTGTATTAATGGAGATGTTTCTCAGCTTTCCCCATTACTAGCTTAATTTCCCCTTTCTGAGGTCTGCTAAGTCTCTCAGGTTTCATTCACTTATTTTCCAGTTTTCAAAAGTATGTTGCTGTTATCTCCTATCTTCCTCCTTTTTTTTTTTTTTTGTGCGTGTGTGTCTTAAAAAACATGTCCTTAAGATTTCTTTCACAGGAGTTCCTGAAGTAGTGGCAGTTAACGTGTGTGTGTTCAGTCCTTACTTCAACCGCACGCTGGCACGGCATATTTAATGCTTGCCTGGAGGATCTCCTTGATTCAACAACTTCCAATAAATTTAGGGATCTAGAATTTAGTTTTATGCCATTAACTTAATATTGCCTTATTGAAAATTCTCTCATTTCCTCATTTTAAAAAAATATTTAGAGATTGGTTTATTTCTCCACCACTAAGGTACTAAAGTTGGGCCTAAATCATATGAAGTGCCTATTCTGATAAGGCAGTTGACATGTCAGCAAATAAATCTATTTTTTAAAGGTGTAATCCTCCTATAGACACTCTATTAGGAGGAATAATCATTGAGAAAATTATATTTACTCAGTGGATTTTAAATTATAAATGATTTGTGTAATTTGGTCCCCCTTTATCAAAAAAAGGGTTCCTCTAGGTGTTTGGTTTTTTTTTTTAAGTTTCACATGTTTTCTTTGAGGTCATTGCAGTTGGTCAAATTAGTGTTGCGGTAATCGAAGTGAATTTTCAAGGGAAAAAATAAAAATAGAACCTGTTTATTACCCAGATATATCTGTTCCCTCTGCTGCATTTTAGTCATAGCTATTTAATTTCCTGAAACAAAAAACAAACAGATTTTTCACTAATGTCAGTACTGCAGAGCTAGCATAGGACAGAAGAGCCAGCTGTACTCGATTTTGTCTTATGCATCATCAACAAAATTGGCAGCTAAGTTCTGATTTCAGAGCCTTTATGGTTAATGATGATGTACAAGCTGTGCTTGATTTTCAGATACAAGACTAGTCTTTGCTGACAGAAAAATCTATTTTTGATTTGTAAATTGAGCCAATTTGATGCAAAATTATTGATGTAGGATAAACACAGATCATGAAGATAGCATTTTTAGACTCACATTTCTAACCCTAAAACCACTTCCGTTTATTATTATTGTCATCATCATCATCCTTGTAATTATTAGCATTACAATGATGGTAACTAAGTATTTAACTAAAATTGCAGTTAAGTTTTGCAAATGAGTCATATATCGATGAGTATACTAACTTAAGAATGTAACTGCAATGAAAAGGATCAGCAGAACTAATTAGCAATCAGTTCTGTTAGCATCCCTGTTCTGGGTATAAGGCTAATTCAGAATCATGTTGCAAGCGATCATGGGTAAAATCTGACATTGTGTAAAGAATGGTGGAGCAAATAGGTGTGAAAGAGGGAAAAAATGCTTCTTTGATTATAAGCTCTTTGACAATAGCGATTATACCTCAGTCATTGCTTAGAGCAGCTACTATAGTTTTTGAATTCATACAAATCAATTTTATCATACTTGATAATGGCATACCGTTGAATTTTTTAATAGAAGCAGCAATATTGGCCTTGTGCAAATGATGGAGCTATAAAATCTTGTCTTAGATATTCTCTCATCTTGTCTCTTGTTAGGAGTCCTACCATACATAGCCAGTTCTTTCATGCTGCCTATTTCCTGGAGGTAGTGCTTCCTACCCCTGCTTGGGGTTGCTCCTCCCTTACTCCATAGCTATCACTCCTTAACCTTATCAAAACTTATCTGCCCTTGTCCCATTCCTTTATGATTTTGCAAGGACACACGTGTTAAGAGCTTAAAAATGTTTATTTTTTTAATATGTTATTCTTCTAATAGTACAGATTTGCATTTTTAAGAGGAACTCTTGAAGACCTATTGCCAGCAGTAGAAATGTCATATCTTTCTGTCTGTCAAAAGTGGCAAAAATCCATATTCAACAATAACAGGCTTTTACTTATTGATTCTACCCAGCTTAAAATGTGTGTTTCGGAAGCAAAATGAGATACAGATTAAGATCAAGGGCTTTGTAGTCAAATGGATCTAGTTTTGAAACTCAGCTCTGACACTTACTAGCTGTTGGTCACAATTTACTTATCTTTAAGATGGGATACCATTATCCACCCTATAGGGTTGTTGTGAGAAGTAAATAAATGAATGCATGTAAAATTATTGCTATAATGCTGAGAAATAGTAAAGGTTCAGTAATTGGGAACTGCTATTATTATTTACATAATTTATATCAATATATATTCAAATATTCTTTCTACATTGTTGATTTTTCTTGGTCTCAAATATAGGTTCTATATAAATATGCCTAAGTGAACCAAGAATATGTAAGGCTTTTTTTCCCCAAGACTCTGCATATAATAATTGCTAAATGAATATCAAATTTTATTTAATCCACCATGAAATGTCTTCGATTACAATATATATTTCCTATAAGGCAGAGATGGCTTAAATAAAGGAAAAAGGTTTTCACACTAATGTACTTTAATTGAATCAAACCATTTTTTGTGGTTTTCTTCAGTAAGATCAAATGAAGTATGCTCTTAAAAGACAGTCCCATTTCTTTTGTCATTAGTAAAACAGAAACCTTACAAATTTTAAGCAATAAACCAGTATCCCAGGGCCCAATTTACTGTTAAGAAGCACATTAGATACCTTTAGATTACTAGCAAAGAACAATAAATTACACTCTGGGGTCCTAAAGAGTTAATATCTCCCTATAAAGTGCTACTTGTTTTATTAGGGAATAATTTAAACATTTTGAGAATCTGTTTTAATAATATCAACAAAAAAACAGCAGCATCGATAATGTTTGGTCCAATTCTGTAAGGCATAATTAGTGGGCTGGAGTTAAAAAAATATCTTTTAGAAATGGGGGTTGTGGAATTTCCCTGGTGGCTCATTGGTTAAGAATCTGCCTGCCAACGCAGGGGACATGGGTACAAGCCCTGGTCCGGGAAGATCCCACATGCCGCGGAGCAGCTAAGCCCGTGTGCCACAACTACCGAGCCTGAGCTCTAGAGCCTGCGAGCCACAACGACTGAAGCCCGCGTGCTACAGCTACTGAAGCGCGTGCCCCTAGAGCCCATGCTCCGCAACAAGAGAAGCCATCGCAATGAGAAGCCCGCGCACTGCAACGAAGAGTAGCCCCCACTTGCCGCAACTAGAGAATGCCTGCGTGCAGCAACGAAGACCCAATGCAGCCAAAAATAAAATTAATTAATTAAAAAATAAAAAAAGAAATGGGGGTTGTTCAAGAGTTATTAAAAATGAACATCCAAGAGACCATCTCTATGTAGAGAGTTTACTTAGTATTTGCAGTGAACTTCAATCCAGGAATTTTTTTTTTTTTAAGTATAGCTGATTTACAATATTGTATTAGTTTCAGGTATACAGCAAAGTGAGTCAGTATACATACATATATATTTTTTTCAGATTCTTTTCCATTAGAGGTTATTACAAGATACTAAATATAGTTCCCTGTGCTATATAGTAAATCCTTGTTGATTATATATTTTATATATAGTAGTGTTTATTTGTTAATCCTATACTCCTGATTTATCCCTCCCCCCTTTCCCCTTTGGTTACCATAAGTTTGTTTTCTATTCTATGAGTCTGTTTCTGTTTTGTAAATAAACTCATTTGTACTATTTTTTAGATTCCACATTAAGTGATATAATACAATATTAGTCTTTCAGTGTCTTCACTTAGTATGATATTCCATGTTGCTGCAAATGACAATATTTCATTCTTTTTTATCAGGCCAGATATCATTTAAAATTGTTTCTATAGATTGAGTTCGAGGTACTGTCATAATGAGTGACTGGTGAGTGACTCTAAATGAGTCTGATGCAAAACACCAGGCCCTCAAAAATACAACTTGATGTCTAACAAAATCTAAAACCCTGCATGATTTTTGGAAGCTGCTGGATCATCTTTGAACATTGGAGAAACTGAATTGACTGCTTAGTGATTGAGTTTGGGGATACAGACATGAGTGGAGTAAGAAAACCTTGCCCATTCCCATATTTACCAATGACTGTATCTTCGTTCTTTAGAAACTCAATGTGTTTCTACCTACATGAAGCCTTGCTTTGCCCTTTCTCCTTGAACTAGAGTCAGCTCACTGGAGTCAACAGCACTGAACATCCTGGAGAAGAGGTAGTCTCAAGCTTTTAGCTCCAGATGAGACCCATTTACCATCCTGGATTACACTGGGGCCACTCAAAAGCAGATTCCCCACCAAAACTAATGCTTCTTGCCCATCTCAGCAGTTCCATGTCAAGGTCTTCTCTTATCCCTAGCTGAGACACCTGGGAGCTGCAGATGCCAGCAGGTGCTTGGTAGCTTCACACCTCCCATCTTAAAGTGGCTATCCTCCTTCTTTAGGAAGGTGTCAAACGCCTGTTTTGACCCACATTTCTGCCTCTTACCTCGAACATCATCAGGAGCTCAAGCTCACTTTAATTACCTGCTCTTTTTTTTTTTTTAATCCATGGGCCAAATCCAGCCCACTGCCTGTTTTTGTGAATAGAGTTTTACTGGAACACAACCAAGCCCATTTCTTTACATATTGTCTGTGGCTGCTCTCACACAAAAAAGACAAGAGTTGAGTGGTGGTGACAGAGGCCGTCTGGCATGCAAAGCTTAAAATATTTACTAGATGGCTCCTTATAGAGAAGGTTTGCTGACCCCTAGCCTAGACCTTCATCCTCATCTGCCTCTGTACATCCACTCACCTGACCTGCTCTTTCACTTCTGCTGCCATCACGTCTACTCTGCCACCTGGAGCTAAGAGTCCAGCAGCACCAGACCTGTGTGCATCCTCAGCTTCAGCTCTATGCTTTCTTACTCCCAGTAAAACCTGGATGTACTCTGCTGAAATCACTTCTGATGCATTGTAGTCAGCATGGGTTGTTTTTCTTTTACATCCTACCTAACTGCAGGTCTGGTCCTGGAGTCAGTGTTCTCCTTGCCTCATCCTTCCAAACCCTCAGCTCTGTGAAGTTTGTGCCATCAGACTTTGTCACCTTCTCCCCTGCTTTGTTGAGTTCTAGAGAACTCAGTTGCCTTCATTATTTGATAAAGTTAGCACCTGGATCACTGTCTTTTTATTATTCTACCATTATTCTCCTAGACTTCCTTCTTACTGACTTCAGCATCCATGTGGATGATACATCCAATACCTTCAATTCTCAGTTTCTGGACCTCCCCACCTTACGACAGAATGATGTTATTCTTCACCCATCCTCAGCCACTTTCTCCTATGGTCATACTTTTGACCTTGTGATCATCAGTAAATCCATCATCTCCAAAATTTCAAGTTCAAGCATGCCGCTCTCTCCTAAACAGCTCATTAAACAAGGTACACGTACACAGCAACATTTTGACTTCATTAAGATGTTCCAAGCTGTTGGGTTTGTGACTGTATCACTATCAATCTGCCCTCCCCAGATCCTCTCTTCCTTCTGTACCCAGCTTAAATTATATAATACATTCATATAATACAATATTAAGCCACTCTTTGACAACACCCTTCACTCCTTTCTGCCACCCTCTCTCACCTGGCTGAGCTGCAGCCCTGGTTTCACCCAATAGTCCCCATACACCTAAACAACTGAACATTGATGAAGACACAATAGCTATGTCAGCCAGTATCACCTTAAATGCTGGCTATAAATCTCAGAGCGGTAGTTGTATTAGGATTTTCAAGGGAAAGAGACCAATGGTAGATAGACAGATAGATAGATAGATAGTAGATAGATAGGGTCATAATAAGGAATTGACTCATATGATCATGGAGTCTGAGAAGTCCCAAGACCTATAGTTGGCAGGCTAGAAACCCTGGAGAGTGAATGGTGTAGTTCCAATCCATGTCCAGACACCTGAGAACCAGGAAAGTCAATGATATAAGTTCCAGTCCAAGACTCAGTCCAGAGTCCAAAGGGAGAAGATCAATGTCCCAGTTCCAAGACAGTAAGACACAGAGAGAGTGAATTCTCCTTTCCTCAGCCTTTTTGTTCCATTCAGGCCTTCAGTGGATTGGATGACGCCCACTGCACTAAGGAGGACAGTCTGTTTTACTCAGTCTACGGATTCAAATGTTAGTCTCAGCCAGAAACACCCTCACAGATGCACCCAGAATAATGTTTAACTATCTGGGCACCAGTGAAATTGACACATAAAATTAACTATTGCGGTAGTCAAGTTCTATCATATTACTTTTATAGGACTTTTACATTCCCACTTTTCAAAATGATAATTTAATATCTTGTCTTTACTCCTTGAATCTCCTAACCCCTTTTACTCTCCATGCTCTCAGCATATAACATTGCTTCATAAATCATTGAGAAAATGGAAGTAATTCGATAAGAATTCCTTTACCTTTCCAACCTAAAACTGTTTACTCACCTCACTCTGTGCCTGACCTCTGCCTGCTTTGTTTTATGGCAGAGCAATCATCTCTGCTGCCATAACTGCAGCACCCCTCTAGTTGTGCTCTGGACCCCATGCCCCCTCTCCTTATCAGGGTCTCGATTTCTCAGTTATCTCCTCATCCTCTCCTGAATCATCAGTCTTCACTCAATTACTCCCACTGTCATAAACCACCTCTAGTAACTCCTTTCTCAAACACACACACACACAAAACAACAACTACTACTTCTACTACAGCAACAGTAGCAACAATAGCAGCAAAAAGACCCTCACTTCACCTTACATCCTCTTCCAGTGGTCTCTTGGGCCTCCACTAAAATGTTTTCTAAGAGGAGTATTCCCTGTCCACATATTTAAAAGTAGTCACACAGGTACTCTTTATCTTATTCTATTTGAAGTCTCTACGTTGCATTTAGCACTCCATTATGTGTATATATGTTGATGGTGTGTGTTTACTGTTTTTCTCTCCCCAGTATTACATAAGCTCTGTGAAAGCAGGTGTCCTGTCTGTCTTTTCACCTTCATATTATCAGCACATGTGACAGACATAGAGGATCCTCAATAATGATTTCTCAAATGATTGAATGAACTGTTTCCTTTTTTTTTTTCTGTCTATCGCTAGACCATAGGATTCTCAAGGGCAAGGACTTTGTCTTTGTGTCTTATATATGTCTTTGTAGTTGATTTCATAAACACTTGTTGATGAGTGAATGAATCATTGATATAAATGAGCAATAACCTAAAGATAAAAGTTATTAACATGATGTTCTACTTTTAAAATTGGCATTGGCATTTTTACTTTAAAAAATCAGAATGATTTCTTTTAGATTTATACTAATTCCTTTTAAACTAGTGCTAATTTGTGTGACTTATCCATATGCATCTAAATTAATTTTTCTAACTTTAACTAAGACTTATAAATAAATAAGTGTACATATATGTATGTAGATGGATGGCTATATATACACCTACCCACACATATATAAAACATATGTTAGTCCTGTTCTAAGAATCTGCCAAACTTTCTTGGTAAGACTTGCCAATTGCAATCATGTGACAGGATGACAGTTCTCTTCTCTGGGAGAAGTCCAGACTTACAATGTCTGGGACAGAAATAATATAGACCAAGAAACATATATAGCTGATGATGGATGATTTTTGGCTCCCATAATGTGAGGTTTGGTCTTCTTATTGTGAGACTTTGAAAATCATTAGACCAGAATTTTTTTTTTTATTTCTACTCAGCTAAAAATTTTCTTTCTCATATTTCTGTATGCAGGCATACTGCAAAGATAATTTGCCTGGTCAATTTGGATTTATACTAAACTCTACCACTTAATGATAGCTTGAGATCTTTTTGCCAGGGTAGCTGCCTTATTTTTATTGGCCTTGTAAGCATGTGCCCAAATATACCCAATTACAGATGCTTTCCTGTCATCATTGATATAATACTCCTTAAGAGTGAAGGTGTTTTCACTCTCAGGCAGAACTGATGCTAAGGAGGTGACGGGGACACTTTAGTGATCGCATATGTGCACAGAGGAGGTAGCAGTTAGGAATGTTCTTAGCTGCAAGCAACAAAAAAATCAGCTAGCAGGGGCGTCAACAAATTTTCGCTCAGTGGCTTAATGACATTAAGGCTGCTATCTCTGCAATGCCACTGGCCTTCTCCTCAATGTCAAATGATGGCTGCAGCACAAAAGTGTTCTGGCACCCTTGTCTCAGCAAAAGCATGTTTCAAATGCAGGAAGCAGGAGGTGTGTGGGCAATATTCTTGAACATTGTCTTCTCATCAAGGAGAGAAAACTCTTCAACAGACTTCACGTCTTCTTGGCTCCAGATTGGTCCCATGACAGTCCTTGGACCAGCTGCTGAAGCCATATTTTCTGAGAACTAGAGACTGTTGCCTGATTTCTGAACAAATCTGGGGCTCCATTTGTTTTTTTTTGTTTTTTTTTGCGGTACGCGGGCCTCTCACTGTTGTGGCCCCTCCTGCTGCGGAGCACAGGCTCCGGACGCGCAGGCTCAGCGGCCATGGATCACGGGCCCAGCCACTCCGTGGCATGTGGGATCTTCCCGGACCGGGGCACGAACCCGTGTCCCCTGCATCGGCAGGCGGACTCTCAACCACTGCGCAGGAGGTAGCAGTTAGGAATGTTCTTAGCTGCAAGCAACAAAAAAATCAGCTAGCAGGGGCGTCAACAAATTTTCGCTCAGTGGCTTAATGACATTAAGGCTGCTATCTCTGCAATGCCACTGGCCTTCTCCTCAATGTCAAATGATGGCTGCAGCACAAAAGTGTTCTGGCACCCTTGTCTCAGCAAAAGCATGTTTCAAATGCAGGAAGCAGGAGGTGTGTGGGCAATATTCTTGAACATTGTCTTCTCATCAAGGAGAGAAAACTCTTCAACAGACTTCACGTCTTCTTGGCTCCAGATTGGTCCCATGACAGTCCTTGGACCAGCTGCTGAAGCCATATTTTCTGAGAACTAGAGACTGTTGCCTGATTTCTGAACAAATCTGGGGCTCCATTTGTTTTTTTTTTTGTTTTTTTTGCGGTACGCGGGCCTCTCACTGTTGCGGCCCCTCCTGCTGCGGAGCACAGGCTCCGGACGCGCAGGCTCAGCGGCCATGGATCACGGGCCCAGCCACTCCGTGGCATGTGGGATCTTCCCGGACCGGGGCACGAACCCGTGTCCCCTGCATCGGCAGGCGGACTCTCAACCACTGCGCCACCAGGGAAGCCCTGGGGCTCCATTTGAAAGAATAAAAAGAGGAATGACCTTTCGTTGGCAAGGAATGGTGTCTCCCACAGAAGCTACCAAGAACATCCATGAGACTTCATGGAGATCATGCTTATGTTGAATCTGGAATTCAAGTAGAAGTTGGCCAGGTGAATAAAGTTTGTAAAGGTTGAAGAGGGAGCTGCTTCTGCAAGTGTATACGGAACAATCAGAGAACTGCAGATAATTAGAGTTGGGCATTCTGTATGTGAGGAAGAGTGAGAGAAGAGACTGCAGAGGTTGACGGGAGTCACATCACGCTATGAAGACAAGTGAAGACAAGTGAAAGCAGGGAGTCAAGTTCTCACACCTTCAGGCATTCATTCTGAGGTTGTTAAATTTGCAAAGAAATACCTGTCTGGGGTTTGCCACCAACCCCCCACCCCACATGTGGCTGAGAAGATCTAGACAATACTTCCATTTCCCTGTTTTAAAGAAGAAAGATAGAGCAGTCATTACGCATGATTACTTGCTCTCTCTCTTTCTCTCCTTAGCCAAATCTTGCTTGGGAATTTTTCAGGTGTTTGCTAAGCCAGACTGTACTCAGTGGGTTATGGAGCCTCAGAGGACTTGCCAGCTACACTTCCTCTACTAAAACCTTTGGAGAAAAGAAGCTGAGTGCTTAGAATGAAACCAGGCCTGCTACCGTGATCATTATTGATTAGACCAAGGGATCAGTACCTGAGCCAAAAGCTGCCCAGTAGGAATGCAACTTATTAGGTAATGACAGACAAACATAATCAGATCTTCTCACTTTGGGAAGGTTAACAGAGTGAGGGACAGATGCCAGAAATATCAGTAGCAGAGGCAAGGTGCAGAGGAGGGAGAAGGGAGAAAAAGGGCTAGAGAGAGAATAAGAGGAAGGGAAAGGGAACAATAGCTGAGCTCTAGAAATGAACACAATAAGTCTTTGATCTTGGAAACTGTGGGAAAAAGAACATAGAAAGCATCAATTGTTGAACAATTCTTTAGTGACCTGAATTGTATTATCATCAGACCATATGAATCATTAAATTTATTTTCAAAATGCAATATAATCCCGTTCCTCCAAAGAATATGATATAGTCAGATAAAATTATTGATGCAGGTTGCAATCATAAATTATTTTGGATCAGGTTGAACTGCTGTTCACCTTCCAAGGTAAGTACCTGAGGTGTGAAGGTCTCTGGGAATAGGCATGTCACTGTTTCCTTTCTGTGAGCTTGTGGTTGATGGCTCATAGAGAAGACTTCCTTTCTTCCCTGAGTAGTTTTGAATAAGAAAACAATTGTCAAAATGGAATGAGGTAATCTCTGAGGCAACAAGAGAAAGAGAAATGATGCTTAGTTATTAGAAACTGAGGGCCAGAGGAGACATGATTCGTGGATCTGCCAGGCTGAGGTGTACAGCCTGAAGTGCAAATAGAAGCAGATTGGAGAACAGGAAAGAAACTTGTGGGGAAAGCAGGCAATAGGGACCTGTTCCAGTTGAAGAATACCTATGTCTCCCTGAAGAGTAGTTCTTCACCATGGCTACTCATCAGAATTGCCTGGAGTACTATCGAAAAACTCCATTTCCAGACCTTAAGTCCTGCTGAATCAGAATATGACATTTTATGCAGCTGGCCCAGCACCCACCCATGACGGAGCTTTCACCTGCTGAAGTGAAAATATTTGTGTTGTGATAACAACAGTCCTTTCTTGGGAAGGACTGTCTTTTGTTCTCAGACCATGGCTATCTAAATTTTTTACTGGAATGTTCTTCCTTTTATGAAATTGTTGTGATAAAACATGGTACTTTTAAACAATGTTCTTAGCAAAATCAAAGTTAGCAAAACTACTGTGGGTTTTGACCTTGGGTAATTTACCATCATTACTATCACTAGTTTCCTGACCTTAAAATGTAACAGAGTGGTTTTGTGCAGATTAAGTGAGATAACATGCATAATATGCCTGGTACATATGAAACGCTCAAAATTTTCTCTTCCTATGCTGTTAGGTAAAATAGTTTGCAAAGTTTGATAACTCCTGCTTAGACAATAAAGGTGATTTATTGTTTCAGATAAGTGAAAAGTCTAGATCTTGTGGTGGGCATAGGGTATTATTTAAACAGACTTGGCTCTAATTTTCTGTGATTCTTTCTGTTCTGCCCTCCTCTGTGTTTTGGTTTTGTCTCTGGAGTACCTCTTCAATGTGGCTGCACATAGTGAGAGATCCACATAGTGAGAAAGAATGCAGTTCGTGAAACCAGGAACCAAATTCCAGTCCTAAGGAGTTTGGACCACCCCTGAGCCAGTGACTATGACCAGAGAATGCCGTGCATTGACTGGCTCAGCCATGGTTCACCTGTTCCTGAACCAATGCCGGTGCTAAGGGAAATGGGATTACCCTAATCAATTTAACGCGCCAGGACCAGTCCCCAAAGCTGGAGATGCTGTAAATCCCAACAAAACCAAAAGGCTGCCACCCAATGGGCTGGAGGAGAATTGAAGCCGGGGGAATTACCACAGGCCCTTCCATAGCTTTATTCCTAAATATACTTGCTACTGGCTACCTGCATACAGCAGCCTCCTATACGTACCCTTACTGCCTGCATTAAAGTAGTTTGGGTTAAAATGAAAGAAGCTTCCAGCATTAAATGTTATTTATGTTATTTACTTAATACTTAAAAGTACTAAAATGTTGTTATTGAAGATTGAAAAATATAGAAAATTAGAAGGGAGAAAAGGCTTTTATGCCACCAGCGAAGATAACCATCATTAAAATTTAGCGTTATTGGGCTTCCCTGGTGGCGCAGTGGTTGAGAATCCGCCTGCTGATGCAGGGGACGTGGGTTCGTGCCCCGGTCCGGGAGGATCCTAAATGCCGCGGAACAGCTGGGCCCGTGAGCCATGGCCGCCGAGCCTGCGC
>NC_041215.1:62789835-62856884 GCF_002837175.3 Physeter macrocephalus
AAAAAAAAAAAAAAAAAAAAATTAGCGTTATCTTTATTGTCTTCCTCTTACGTGTGTGTATATTATGTTATATACCAAATTTTGTATGTCATTTTAAATTGAGTTTTAAACTAATATATACCTTTCTTGATTATAAGAGAAGTAGCTAGTCAAGTTTTTGTTTGTTTGTTTTTTTGCAGCACGCGGGCCTCTCACTGTTGTGGCCTCTCCCGTTGCGGAGCACAGGCTCCGGACGCGCAGGCTCAGCGGCCATGGCTCACGGGCCCAGCCGGTCCGCGGCACGTGGGATCCTCCCAGACCGGGGCACGAACCCGTGTTCCCTGCATCGGCAGGCGGACTCTCAACCACTACGCCACCAGGGAAACCCTAGGCAAGTTTTTAAAATGGGAAAATACAGAAGTGTAAAGTAAAAAGGAAGGATGGATGGCAGAAAGTAAGACAAAAATAGAAATTTCATTGAAATACCATCTCTAATTTGTAGTATGCATCAAATATTTGTTTTATATAGTTGAGGTAAAGCTATTTATACTTATGTTTTAAGCATAATTAACAGAAATGCTCATTTGTCTTAGATGACAGATAATATTTACCACTGGATGGTTTATTAGTCTTTCCCAATTTAAAAAAATGACTTGTAATCAATATGAGTTTTAAAGATGTGAAACTCATAACTCAAGCTTCCTAGCAATAAAAGTGACCACTGTTACTATATTTAGCTCTATTTTATGGAAGGGAGGGTAGGGGCTTACGTGTAATAATTCTCTCAGTGTGGCTCACAACTTAGTAAATAGTTTAGCCATTTTTTATTTTAATTTTTAAAATCAAAGTAGTATATGCACATAATTTTAAAAGATAAATACAAACACAGAAGTCCTCTGGTCTACCTCTCCTAGTGGATCCACTTCTAGTCCATCTTCCCAGAGATAACCACTTCCAGTTCTTTTTGCCATATCTTCTAGAGACTGTACTGGCATGTGTCTTAATGCTTTTAGTGCCATTTATAGTTATTGATTTTAAACTTTAACTGCTACCTCTTAACTCTAGAATATGAGTATTTAGCAATCTTCCACTCCTCCTCTCATCCTCCAAATATTATATCACAATTTTTGGTTAAATAAACATAAATTGTTTGTGTTGCTGTGTCCATATAAATATTTATAGATGAGTATGTAATTTATTATGATGATACTTCCTTTTTTCTATAACTTTGCCTTCCAGAGTTAATTACTGTCTGACTTAGTTGTTGTTATTATAAGTTTTCTTTATTTTCTATACATCTAACATTATTTAACCCCCCAAAATTTTAATATTAATTTTTAAAAATTAAACTCTCCCACTGAAATGAAAAACATATCAATAGAGTCAAACATATCAAGTTCCCCTTGCTTGCTGGCTTGCTTACTTTTTTTGTGCTATCACCTCATCCCAACTGTCCTCCTGTTCCAGGGACACAGACTAACCACTTTCCAGGTCCTCTGCATAGCTGTTGTCCTGGGATTTCCCTCACTACTCTGTGCTGACTATTTTCTAAAGATTTTTCCCTCTTTCACTGTACTCCTTCATTTAGTAGAGCAAATCATGCATTGGAAGGCCATTTTTTGAGAACTTGCTTGTCTAACAAATTCTTATTCATTCACATTCAATTGATAGTTTGGGTGGGTAGGTAGGTAATTCAAGACTAAACATTTTCCCTCGGTGCAATAAAGGCATTTCTCCACTCTTCTGGCATCCTGGGTTTGCAGTTACCCTTCCTTGAATGTGGTCTCTGCTTTCTCTCTGGAAGTTCTTACCTCTGTGTCAGGTGTTCTAAAATCTTATCGTGAGCTTTGATGTCTGTCTCTTTCTATTCATTGTACCAAGAACTCTGCAGAAACATGTTCTTCAGTAACAGGATATTTTCTTATATTATTTCTTTGATCATTTCTTTTTATCAATTTGCCTCTCTCTCTTTCAAATTCTTACTGTTCTGATTTTGTATCTCCTGTATTGGCATGCTTGATTTTCTTATTTTTCCTCTCCTGTAGCTCATCTTTTTGCCTTTTATATTATTTTCTCTGGCTGACTTCCCCAACTTTATGTCCTAAACATTCTACTAATTTTTAAAAATTCTGCTGACATGCTTTATAATTTCTGTGAACTTTTATTCTTTTCTTCCTCTCCACTTCTTTTTCTTCAATAACATATTCTTCTTGATTTATGGATACAATATGTCACTTCGTTTTCTGATTATATTAATTATACATTTTAAGCACAATTTTTCTGTCCTCTACATTTCTGTTTCTTCTGCATTCAATTTTATCTTTTAAAAATATGTATTCCTATTTTGTATTTTGGAGGTGGCATTCACGTTCCTGGGGACAGTGGGCTGTCTCTTAGGTTCTAGATGGAAGCTCTATATGCTAATTGGAGGCTCTGTGCATGTGTATGCGAGCAAGGCGATGTGAAGTGAGAGGGATGTGGCCAATTTGAGGCTTCACTGCTGCAGGGTGAAAGGAGAGGGACCTAGCTGTCCAAATGTCAGTATTGTTGGCCTTTTATTTGGGCCAGATCCTTTGTGTTAGTTTTCTATGACTGCTGTAGTAAATTGCCACAATGACTTAAACCAACACAAATTTATTTGATAGTTCTGTAGTTCAGAATTCTAAAATAGGTCTCACTAGGCTAAAATCAGGGCTATGTTTCTTTCTAGAAGGTCTACAGGAGAATTGGTTTTCTCGCCTTTTCCACTTTCTAGCAGCTGACCACATTTCTTTCCTAATGGCCTCCTTCCATGTTCAAAACCAGCAATGGCTGGTCAAGTCTTTCCCATATCTTATAACTCTGACCCTGACTTTTACTTTTCTATCTCCCTCTTCCACATTTAAAAGACACTCTGACTACTTTGGGCTACTCAAATAATCCAGGATAATCTTCTTACTTTAAGGTCAGCTGATTAGCAATCTTCATTCCATCTGCAACCTTAATTCCCCTTAGCCATGAAACATAACATATTCACAGGTTTGGGGGATTAGGACCATCTTTGGGGGGGTGGTCACTATTCTGCCTACCACACATTCCAATTTCCTGTCTGATGATCTCTTCTAGGTACAGAACAGGGAATAGAACTGAGATGTCTTGGTATTTTACAGGAATTTCATATATTCCCCCTGTTTTCTATTTTTGCAGGGGCTCACTTCCCATTCTCTGTTATCTTAGTGTGGGTTCCCTATAGTTTAATTCTTCTGGAAAATGAATCTCTGGTTCTTGCCAAATATAGGAAGAGATCCATCCATAAACGGGGAACCTGCCTGGGAGGGTGATAGCTCCCTAGATGGGGTGGTCATGTGTGTGGGTAGCCGTGTCACTGGGTAGTGTGGCATGAAGATATGAGAGGCTAATGGCTGTTCTTTCCATTTTCAATTCCAGCCACTACTCCCACCTTTTTAGGTACCTGGTGTATTCCTAAGCCTTCTCAGGAGTCATCCATCTGCTTTCCTTCTTTCAAATTTGTTGACCTCCTTTTTTCACTAATTTCTTCTCACATTATTTTTCCTCCTGTGAGTTTTTACCTTTTTTATTCCTTTATGTTTATTTTACTGAGATATTTTGGAAGGATCAGAGATAAACAAATATAATCATTAACCAGAATTTGTTTATCATTTTTAAACAAGTGATAAAACTGGAGAACAACAGGTATTATTTTAGGTTGTCACTAAACACGGAGAGAGGTTCATTATAAATTGAGAGGTACAGATTTGCAAATAAACATTCATGTTCAGGAAATTGGAAAAGAGAAAGAAAAAAGAGGAAAGAACAGATTAGGGAAGCACTGAAGATTAAAATTGTGCCAAGTCTGCAGAATTGATCTGATATCACATTTTCAATGGGATTAATGAAAGAAGGCCACACTATGTAAGAAAAACTATGCAAGTTCTTTCATATCACTACTTCTGCATTTTTGAAATCTTAATTTTGAATCATCTCTGAGTTCTCCAGATTATAACTGCATGGTACCTTATTTTCTGAGACAATGCATACCTAAGAATCTCTTCCTTTTTCCCTGATGCCTGAAAGACAGCTTGTCCAGGTGTAAATATTTTAGTTATTTTTTTCTTTAAATCTCTTCAGATGTTTCTCCATTGTCTTGGGAAGGTGTTATTGTACAGGTGTGAAGACGGCTTTTTGTTCCTTTCTGTACAGCCTGCCTCGGTGCTTCTGAGACTCTTTTTTTTTAGTTATTAAAATCATAAATTTAGACAATTTTGGGTTATATGCTATTGATAGTCTAAAAGTAATAAACAGTGAAAGTTACTTTAACATACATCTTGACACATTTCTGAGATTAGGGTAAAATATGTAACAATGTTGTAATCAAGGATGCCTTGAATCAAATACAGATGGTCCTGCTTAATGATCTGTCCTAAATAAAAGCTGTCTTAATTTTTAAATCAGCCTTTCCATGGATTCACAAGTGGGATTATAAATTAAAGGCCAGTAAAAAGGTGAATCACTTAATTATCTGGAAATTTCTTACTTTAAAA
The DNA here is from genome assembly GCF_002837175.3 of Physeter macrocephalus. Lineage (NCBI taxonomy): Eukaryota > Metazoa > Chordata > Mammalia > Artiodactyla > Physeteridae > Physeter > Physeter macrocephalus. Next base: position 62,794,356 of record NC_041215.1, read on the forward strand.
TCTGTGTAAATCTATATAACTACTTTAACCCTCCTTATTTCAGAATGTCAAAGCCACAAAAGCTAGTGTTTACCCTTTCTGTAGGAGCTGACATATATGTGAAGCTTTAGCTTTTATTACAGAGTGGATGTTGTTACAGTCTGACTTGGTCATTTTATAGGCAAAAAATGTACCTCAGCTGATTTAATTGTCATTTCAATTTTTCACTTTTTTTTTTTTCACTTTGGAGACATTCTCTATTCAAATTACAAGTGCTGTTTTGTTTCTTTCTAACCCTGTTGTCTCAGAGTGTCAATTTCACGGGCTATACAGTCCTTAAAGATAGGGTCAGGTCTCATCCATTTCTATATTTGCAGGGCCAAGCCCAACAATTAGTTTGAAAGATGCAGAGTGCAGGTGAGGTGTAAGTTGTGCATTTATACTAGAGCATATATTTAAGCCAGGAGTCACAATGGCCTTTCTCCTACCACTGCATAGTCCTCTGGGCCTCCAAGAACAGATAGTCTGCCCTCTGGCTTTAGTTGTGAACCTATCTGGAGGCATGGATTGTAGCTGAACGTACATAAGATGTTTGCCTTTGGGAGGTCCATGGCCCATGCCACCCATGGAACTGCCAACAGCATATCTGACGACATTTTGAGAGGTTGAGTGGAGGGTTAGGATACCTGTTGTAAAGCTGTAGTACAGTTGAATGAACAGCCTGATATAATGCAAGTGTTGACGGAGATGAGAAGGAAATGAAAGTCCTGAAACCTGCTCAGGAAGGTGAGGTTTACCTAGATGGCAGGGCTGGAGAACAACAGAAGACAGCAAATGAAAAATTGCTGAATTCCTGGGCATAGAACATAAGGAATTTGAATTCATATATCCCAAATGAGTCTCCATCATTATTTAGGCACCTAATTTTTAAGAACATCACTATTCTCTTCATATTCACAGGCATATATACCTGTATAGCAAATTGTACTATATTTTATTCCCATTGAAGAGTTAAATCTATTTAATCTCCATTCCCCAATGGAGAATTCTTAAATCATGGTCTCTGACTATTCCTTTAATGAACAAGTGAAGTCTTGTGAATAGCTTGAGGATTTCAACAATGCTCAAGTAAGCTTATAAGCAGAAACTTCTATGTAACGGCTGGATCATTGCCTTTATCTAACCAAAACAAGGTGAATCAAGAATTAATCTTCCTAAATTACACTCTAAATATTTGTTTCAGCTTCTGGCCTTGCCACAAGTCTATGGGAGATCTGGTTAGTGTTTATGAATGACCTTCCTAATGGGTGGGAGAAAGCAACCCTCCTGCCCTCTCTCCCCTGCAGACTTCTCCAGTCTTTTCTAGTGCCTTTGTTATAGAAGAATTCCAAGATCATGATGGCTCTGATTCGTCAAAATCATTTGGAAAAGGTTTCATTCAGATCCCAACCCTATCATGAAATGGATATCAAACTGTAATATGATCACAATAACAGCCATAGAGGAGTCCTTAAATACTTCTTCCCAAAGGATTATTTCTTTATGATGCAAGTTGAAATCCAAGGAAATAATTAATATTCCTCAAGGCAATAAATAAAGTAAACAATAAAGTAAAAATTCAAAGCCATAAGTAAAAAGTAAGGAACTTCTCTCAAATTCCTCCCAGAATTTTCCTGTTTAGGTATCCCAGGGATCTCGTGTGTATAGCCTCCAAACGCTATGGTTCCTGTGTGTCTGGTAACTAATCTATGAATTTTATTCTATTTAATTCAGTTATGTAGAAATATCTAACATTTATTACTTCTATGTGGCAGGCCCAGTTCTAAGTGCTTTGCATATATTTACTACTCAATCTCCACTTAGCTTTTGTTATTCCTGTTTAGAAACTGAGGCACAGGAAGGATAGCAATTGTCTCAAGGTTGTTCATGTAGGAAGTGAGAGAACTAAGATTCAGTCCCAGGCAATCTGGTTCCACCATCAAAGTGCTTAATCACACACAATAATGCCTCTCTAAAATTCTTACTTTGTTACACATAATTATCAAATCCTATGATTTTACATAGTTTTCTGAGTGAAAAGAGGAAGCAAAGGAGAGCTGCTCAAAAATGTTAGAAGCAAATGTTATCCTGCTGTGTTCATTTTTTAAAAATCTTTCACTGCCCTCATGAGTACAAAGAAATGTGTCCCCATCCAGATAAAACACCAAAGTGGTGTTCCAGAAATGGATTTGAACTCCAAATCTTTGATAATCATAGATAAGAGACTTGGGAGAACCTAATTTAAACAAATTGATTTGAGCTAAAGACAAAGCTCAAATTAATGGTACAACCTAGAAATGCTCACTGAAAGGCTAAATCTTTGGATTTTTATACTATTTGGAAGAAGAGTGGTTCTGTTAATAGGACAGACTTTGTGCAACATATGTTAAGAAAAAATTTGGAAGCACTTAAAAAATACAAGCTGGAAGCTCAATCTTGTAAAAAAAAAAAAAAAGGGAAAAAATCCTTAAAATATTTTGGAGCTTTTAGGAGAAAGTCAATATTAAAATTAGCATGAATATAGAGAAAGGGCTTTATGAGTCGAGTGTCTGTTGTTTTTCTAAATGTCAGCATGGAAACCCAAACAGACAGAGGTGAGTTAGGTCCCTGGAAAGACTGACTGGGAAAACTGAGTGTTAAGTTTGTGACGTGGTTGATGGCAACCAAAAATTGTCAAGTGCATGATGACAAAGTATTTCCTGGAACTAGGGGCTGCTTCAAGATGTATAAACAAGGGTAATGTGGGGACCCATGCTTTAAACTAAGATGGGTTATTGCCTTACATCACCAGCTGTTCCCAGAGAGGAAACAATGTTCCCAGAGAGGTCTCTGGAATTCGGAAACCATTAACATAGTTTGAGCTGAACTTTATACTGAATTGACAGTCTTTGCATACAGCAGAGGAAAGCACCCAATTTAAAAACATAACTTCCACTCTTTCATTTTAATGTCGTAATCTTGAAAACAGAACACTTGGCTATTAACCGAGACTAGGGCTTACTTCATTACAGCTCTTAGAGTTTACCCTGAAAATCACATTTCATTGAGTTCTTAACTTTAATTCAAGAAAACTTCCTCTAGAGGTATGACTACCTACTCCAAGGAATCAGGAAAGTGTATTTGAATTCAAAGTTACCTTCGGACCCTTAGTTTTCTCATCTATGAAAAGGAAGGTTTGGTCTAAACGCTCTATAAGAGTTTGTGGGGATTTGTTGGTGTTGTTTTTAAGCCTCATAATCAAATTCAGATGTTGTTGATATGACCTCCCTAGAGTGACTATCAGTTCTAACAGAAGAGAAGAGAGGCCTAGGGGTGTGTGTGTATATGTATCAGACATACCCACACATACATACGTATGTATACGTGTGTATACGTATACATATACGTGTGTATACGTGTACGTATATGTGTGTATACATATACGTATACATGTATACGTATACTTGTGAATACATATACGTATACATGTATACGTGTGTATTTATATGTATATATAATACTCAGAAGTGAATATGATGCTCAAGAAATTTACCACACTGAAAACTAAATAAGAAGCCCTCTCTGCAAAAACCAGAAAAGAAACTTACCTAGCTTTCCCAATATGCTTCTCCAGAACATTTTTCTCCCCATAGAGTAAGAAAAGTACTTTGCAAAATTCTTAAAACATCAGCCTAAATAGAGTTGTGACTCCTTCTAAAGTCATGGGTGTTTCTGGCTCACACTTTACCATTTAGGTTACCGTTTACCGGAACAACGAAGTGTTTTTGTTTAAAAGTCTGTCCTCTCTAATTAAACAGAAATGGAACTGAGTCAACAATGGAGTTCTAGAAGCTGACAAACTGAAAATGTCAATAAGCTATTAAAGACATGCCCTGTCAAAAGATACTAGGAAGTTGCATTGATCCTGAATCCTTAAGAGAAAAAGACCTTTAGATCAGAAAGCTCTCCTTAAAAGGAGCTGAGGAACCTTAGCCTAATCGTGATTCTTTCCCCTTGCGAATGCTTTCTGATCCACAGGCTCAGCACCTTGGCCATGCAGCAATGGCATTCTCTCTGTGCTGTCTCCTAACCCTTTTGTAAAATGCAGAACATTTGTTTAGCAGAGGGCACCAGTGCTCAGAAAGCAGACCGGTCTGACGGTGTGCAATGATTCTGTCTTTTATCTGTCTTTATCCTTGTGGGTGGGGGAGGGCTCTTTATACCTGGACCACAAGAGCAGCCATCTCCATGAAACTTTTAACTAACCCAGTAGACTTCAGATTTTATGGTGATGGTTGCACAACTTTGTGAATATACCCAAAACCAGTGAATTGTACACCGTAAATGGGAGAATTATATCTCAACAAAGTTGTCATAAAAATTTTATAGTGTGTAGCATCACACCTGGATACAGTTCTTGAGTCTCAGCCCAAAGGGCTGAATCTCTAGATGCTGAGTCCAGGAAGCCGTGTTTTAAACAAACATTTCAGGTGACTCCAATGAGATGACCCAAGGTCCACAGTTTTAGGGAAATCTAAAAGAGGTGCTACATTTTGGTACTTCCTCTAAACAAGAAAAGAAATCCCACAAAAGTTCAGAATAATCAATAATCAGTAAACAAGTGGCATAACCATCCTTCAGCAATCATAAATTTGATTCCATTCATAATTCCCCATTATGAATGTGAATATTATCAGTACTGTAGGAACTGTGATAAATTTTTACTGGAACTAGGCCAGAAGTCCCCTCAGATAACTTATATGAGTATTTATCAGGCCACAAAGGAATTTTCAGTACATTTTCTTACTGAATCCTCACAAAAACCCTATTGAGTTGCAGGAGCTGTAAAAGCCACCTGTCTTCTACAGATGAGAAGGTGGAGATTCAGCAAGGGTAAATGTTTTGCCCCAAACACCTAACTGATAACTGACAATCTGCTTGGATACCAGGTCTTCTGACTCCTAGTTCAGCACTCTTTTCACTATAAAAATCTGTCTAAAGATGCTTCCTCAGCATATACCAGCATGGCCTGCCTCTAACCTTTAGAAGCTATTGTTTGAGCACATTTATGAAGTTTCTATTATTAATGATGCTAAGAAACTGTACATCTTTTTTTTCTATCTGTATCACAAAAAGAAAATGCACAACTTAACACATTTACCCCCAATTTCTGTAACAGTTTTGTCTAAAAAACTGGATTAATGTACATAAGTAGTGGGAAGCATCTGTGAATGTGTGTGAATGTGTGTGTATGTTGAGAGAGAGAGAGAGAGAGAGAGAGAGAGAGAAGATATATGGTGTTTCCATATGTTTGTGGACAGAATGGAATATTATTTGAATGTGAAATTACAAAATAGAATTATCAATTTGTAGGTGAACTGTTAAAAGAAACGAACATGTATTGGATAATTACTATAAATCTACTTCCTGCATCTCACCAATCCCCACCCCTCCCTGTCTCCATTCCTTAAAGACATGCATTGGGCTCATGGCCTGCTCCACCCAGACCCCACCATCTTCCTGAGGTGAATTAATGTCCCTGTGAATATCTCAAGCCTTTCAATTCCTTGATCATCTCATCTTTATTAACCACCTCCACTCTACCTTAGATACCCATTCCCATGGTGATGTCATCACCCTGAACTTCCCCATCTTTGAAATATTTGTTCCAAAGACCCCACTGACCACAGCTCTCTCATTTGACCTCAAGGAATTCTTCAAGCATCTGGTCAACCCACTCCTCTCTTTAGGAAAATCTTAGATTCTATGTTCATCTCTTCAGTTGTACTCTTGTCGATTTCCAAATTCCTGGCCCCGTTGTCCTTTCACCATGGGCACCTTCAGAATCTCTACCCAGGCAATCTGGCATTCCCCTTTCTCTGTGCCTACTGATGACCACTGGTTCTCCACATTTCTCCCTTTAACCTCATCTGGGTTTCAGTGCTGCCTGGAAATCCTTCCAGCTCCTTTAGACTTTTTCCATTTTCATCAACCCTTTAAACACAATAACTTGTCTAATAAGGCCATGTGGATGGACTCTCTTCTTTGCAAAGGAAATAGAAGCTTTTTTCATGGAAATGTCTTACATTTACTACCTCCAAATCTATACAATTAACTATATGCCAGAACCCATCTGTTCACACTTTTCTCTTGCTTCAAGAAGGTAGATGTGTCTTCTTTAAGGGAGACTTTTAAGATATTCTTCACATATCTTTGTTGTCTCCCTCTCTTCTGACTCCATATTTTTATTCAAACATACTGATCTTCTTCTACCTTAAATTAAAAACAAAACAAAAAACGTTTCTTATCCCTAGACCCTCTTCAATCTACCATTCTTTCATTTAGTTGCTCAAGTCAGAAGCTTTGGAATCATTTATTCCTTTCTTTTCCTTATCCCCCATATCCAATTGATATAAAAGCTCTGCCAAACGCATTTCCTCAATATCTCTTTATTCATTCAATTTTCTCCTCCTCCATTTCCCATGCAAAGTCTCTAAATCAGTGTTGTCCAATAGAACTATAATGTGAGCCACATGTGTAAAATTAAAAATTTTCTATTAACGATAAGTAAAGAGAAATTAATTTTAACGATATATTTTATTTAATCCAATATATTAAAATATTATCATTTCAACATGTAGTCATCATGAAAAAAGCTACTAATGAGATATTTTACCTTCTCGATTTGGATTAGCCAATTTCAATAGACATATGTTGCTAGTGGCTACCATATTTGATAGTGCAGTTCTAAATCATCATCTCTTGCCTGAGCCCATCATTTCTTTGCTTGATGCCAGAAGGAAGCTTCCAGTGGTCTCCTTGCTTCCTGTTGGGACCCACTTCCATATGTTCTATAAATTTCAGCCAGAATGCTTTTTCTAAAAATAAAATCTCACGTTCTTTTCCTCTGTAGAACTCTGCATGGTTTCTCACAGCTCTATATGCTTTTACGGTATTTACAAGACCCTGCATAAACTGGACCTTGTCTACCTTCCAGCTTCCTCTCTTCCTTGTCATATTCCACAACACAGCACACACACCCAACTAAATATATTTTACTCCTGAGAGGTTTATGATCTTCTTGGCTTCGAGGTCATTGCATATTCTGTTCTTGCTGCATAGTTTGCTCTTCTTCATCCTTATCCCTATTCATCCTCAGTAGGCTAACTGCTACTCATACTTCAAGTCTCCACAGAAACCTTCCCTGATCCCCTAGTCTGGATTATGTGTTCCTCTTGGGTGCTCACATGGAATTCTTAGTTCCTTCTACCATAGCTTTTACTGTACTATCAATGCTTTCTTTATATTCACTGCTTCCTCGCTTACCCCTAAGTACAGTCAGGGTGGGGGCAGGACTAACTCTGCCACTTTTTTATCCCCAGTTCCAAGCACAGTGCCTAGCATATGGTATGTGATCAACAGATCTTCACTGAGTAGATGAATGAGTAAATGAATACATGTGACCTTTTTTAAGGCAAGAAAATTTAAAAAGAAGAATCTTTCCTATTTGCAAATACTCCTGTGGTTAAAGGTAGTTGTGTCTCTTGTCCTTTCTTGATTCCTTAGATCTCACTAATTTCCAGATGAATTTGCTTCAAAAGAAATAGTTTCTTTAAGGTAGGTATTAAAAGGTAGAGAGCATGAAAGAGCTTCCACTAGAAGAAAGACAGAAAAACTTCCCAGAGAGAATAACTGAATTGCATGGCATATATTAGAAGAATTAACATTTGATTTTGTGGTGAAATAACCATTATTAAAATTAAACAATGACTTCCATGTCACTAAATCCAAGAGACATTTTAAATCATCGAAATTTTACCTGATTTCTCAGGTAGCAGTGTTTTTAAACTTATCTCCCTATTGAAACGTTCTTTTCCAGTTGGGACCCCTGAAATCTTACTCTGGTTTTCCTTCTGTCTCCCTGGCTCTTCCTTTTCATTCTCCTTTCTCAGTCTTTAAGTATTAGAGTTCCTCAATGCTAGACCCTCAGTCCCTTCTTGTCTCATTCCCTGTTCTTTCCCTAAATAGTCTCATCCAATCCATGACTTTGTTTTCTCTATACCAGTGCTTCTCAAATATATATTTCAAAGCCAAACCTCTCTTCTTATCTCCAAATTCATCATCTAAGTATCTACTTAAGATCTCCGTTTGAGGGCTTCCCGGGCTTCCCTGGTGGCGCAGTGGTTGCGAGTCCGCCTGCCGATGCAGGGGACACGGGTTCGTGCCCCGGTCCGGGAAGATCCCACATGCCGCGGAGCGGCTGGGCCCGTGAGCCATGGCTGCTGAGCCTGTGCGTCCGGAGCCTGTGCTCCGCAGCGGGAGAGGCCACAACAGTGAGAGGCCCGCGTACCAAAAAAAAAAAAAAAAAAAAAAAAGATCTCCGTTTGAGGAGATGAATGCACCCTAAATTGAACAGAATAAAAATGGAATTAATAACCACCTATAAAGCTCCCTCTCTCTCCAGTGTTTTCTGTTTCATTGAATGACACAACGGTGCATGTAATTGTTTAAGTCAGAATACTGGGAATCATCTTGGACACCTCCTTCTCCTGTAATCGCTATTTCTGTAAGTCAATCAATAGTTTACTGAATTAATATCAGAAATGTTTTACATTATCAAATATGTACAGAGCCCTTAACACATATATGTATTATATGTTATATATTATTATTGTATTTATGCAATATATACATCTATATTTGCAGAGCAATGGAATTTTTTCTGAAGTTCCACACATTTATCTAAATGCTCTTCATTCTCTATTCCTGTAACAGTTATTGGAAACAGTAGTTTCCCTATCTATGTAACAACTGTTTGCTTCTTTCCACATTCACAGGAAATCATTCTTTCTCCACTTTTCCTCTTTTGTGTGTCATTTTGTTTTCTTTTTCAGATCAGTTGTGCAATCTGTATGTGTAACTTCTCACTGTCACATTAATCCTATTCCATTGTTAACACATTCCATTCCCTTACGTCCCCCTCCTTTGAAGCTTTATTGAAGGGTAATTTACACACCATAAAACTCACCTATTTTAACTAACAAATTAAGTAATTTTGGGTAATTTTACTGAGTTGTGCAACCATCACCATAATCCAGTTTTAGAATATCTTCATCACTGCCATAGAATCCTTTATGTCCATTTACCCTTAAACACTCTTTTAGCCAATTTCCCACTTGAAATTGTAAAGCCAGGATGTATTACATGCCTCAGTAGAACTCAGTGAGTGCTTGGTGCTATGGGGAATTCATATAGAATAAAATACAATACCTAATCTCAAGGGGGCTAGCTAGTTGGTAAAATAAGACCTCAGTCAGAGACCCACACAAGAGAAAATAGATCCTATTTCCCGCTTTTGTGAATGGGCCAGTATAAGACTATAGAGACTCCTGTCATTGAGCAGATAATCTAAATTTGGAAAAATCTTTCATACCCCATACAGATAGATTTTTTTTTTTCCTCCTTGCAGCCTTACAACACTCTTTCTTAAACTGACCATTGATAGTTTCCAGAAGTATGGGCTTTTTGTAACATCTTTTCTCTCTTAAATGTCATTTTAAATATGTACCTCCTTCTGTTTCCATCTATTTGTAACCAGAATCTAAATGATAGAATTTGCATCTTTCCAAGTAGCATCTAACACTGTTCAATAAATACGTCAAATTATGCTCACTGGGCTTCCCTGGTGGCGCAGTAGTTGAGAATCCGCCTGCCGATGCAGGGGACGCGGGTTCGGGCCCCAGTCCGGGAAGATCCCACATGCCGCGGAGCGGCTAGGCCCGTGAGCCATGGCCACTGGGCCTGCGCTTCCAGAGCCTGTGCTCCGCAACGGGAGAGGAAGCCACAGCGGTGAGACCTGACCCCGCGCTTCCAGACCCTGCGCACCGCAACGGGAGAGGAAGCCACAGCGGTGAGAGGCCTGCGTACCGCAAAAAAAAAAAAAAAAAATTATGATCACTATATTTTTTCACTTTGGGGTACTATTGAAAGGAGTAATGTTTATTAACTTTCTTTGAATTAAATGTAACCAGTAGCTTTTCTGGCCCCTGGGTTGTTATTAATAACTAACTGTGGTGATGAAGAATTACTAATAGTTATGACCCTGAGGAGCAAAGTAATGTATTTCAAAGAGCTGCCTGTACCTTTAAGTGTTGAGTAAAGCAATTCAGTCCTTTTTCATCCAGGAAGTCACAAGCACAGGGCGTTCCCAGGTGCCAAGTGCTGATTACTCTGCTCCCATCCTTTCCTAGTCTCATTTTGAGCCCTTCTAACGGCCAGCAAATCAGCAGGGACGGCTCACTGGAGGAACCCATTAATGTAATGTGGGGATGGGGTAGAGGAGACAGGATATGTGAAGCTAAGAAATGTTTGTTTTCAGCATGTGAACACCTGCCTCCACCAGTTTTATTTTATATGAAGGAAAATAGGGAGAAGTTGGAATGAGTTAGCTTCTTTCATCCTCTAGCAATGCTAATTTCCCAATGTGCAGGGCCCTGGGCAGTGAGTCCTCCACTGTCAGAATTTTGGTAGCCTTGGCTGCTCACATAACTAGGTGAAGAGCTTGAGAAAGTACCTACTGGAACGCTATGGTTCTCTACCTTGGCTGCATATTAGAGTCACCTGGGAAGCCTTGTAAAACTCCTATGTGCAGACCACCCTCAGACCAATTAAATAAGTATATTTAGGGATGGGATTCAAGCATCAGAATTTTTTTAAAGCTTGCCAGGTGCTTCCAATGTGCAGCCACATTTGAGAACCACTGGACTGGTGATAGACATTTCTTGGGGTTTTTTTTCCCCAGTTTTATTGCAACATAATTAACATATTGTATTAGTTTAAGGTGCACAACATGATTTGATATATGTATATTTTGTGAAATGACTAACACAATGAGGTTAGTTAACAACCATCACTAGACATCTGCTGTTGTCATGAAAATAGCCCTCACGCAGTGGCTCTCGGGCTTAGCTGCACACTGGGATAACCGAGGAGTTTAAAAAGATACTGATGCCTGACCCACTCCTAGCGATTCTGACTTAATTGGTTTGGGAGGGGGCTCAAGCAAGTATCAGCATTTTTCAAAGGCCCTCTCAGTAATTCTAATGTGCAGACAGGAGTAAGAACTACTGCTTGAACTGGGAATAAACATCTTAACTCGTTGCCAGCTTAGAGGGAAAGATGCTGTATACCTGCTGGACGAAGATTGCCATGAGCTGAAGCAAGAACGTGAAAGGAAATGTGGAAGCAGTACCAGAGATAAAAGTCACCTGCCTCAAAGTGGGGACGTAAGATCAATCGTTGTGAATGGGGTGTGTGTGTGCGTGTTCGTATGCACACGTGCACGATGTGTGTGACAGAGAGAGAGACTGAGAATTGGGGAAATTTGTCTCCAGCCAAGAGAGATGTGCTGCGGGTGGAAGATAGAACTGAATTTTTTAATACTTCATAATTTTGGACACTTGGTCAGCCTCTCTTCATCTGCAAGCAGAGCTGGGGCAGTTTTACTTGCATATAGAATAGATGGGATCCAAGAAGTATTCCCTAATCCAAAAATGTGCCTTCTCTTTCATCTTTCCCATCGACCACAATGGCTGAAATAGCTGTCTTTCTCTTGGGTTATGCCAGACCAGTAAATCGATTTCACATTCTGTTGGTTTTAGAAAGAAAGAAAAGAAAATGAAAATGAAAATGAAGCTTGGCTTCATTTTCTTTATCAAATGCACCAAGTTAGGCCCTGGACTGGTAGGAGGTGTGAACAATTTAAAAGAAGCCTTCTCTAGGCTTAGCTCTGAACCTTAAGAACAAAGGTTCTTGCCTGAGAACAAAGTCCCAGAAAAGAAGTGCCTCAGGTGATGGAGAAATAAGCCATAATGTGAGGAAGGATCCTAAAGAGGATGTCAGAGATGAAGTCACCAAAGGCAGACATGCTTCCTTTACAATTAACTGAATACTGCAGTTGTAATTTGCACTGTTGAAAACCCTGGTTGGTGAAAAATGGTTCTGTCTCTGTTTCCCGACTCAGAGTCGGCTGAAGGTGTTCATGTTCTAGTGCCTCTGGATGGAAAGCAGGGGCTGGTTTGGAAATGTTTTGGTTTGGAGTAGAGCTCCTTAATGACTGCCCACTGACGTGGCTTTTTTTTTTTTTTTTTTTTTAACATTCTGTATTATAGCTGTATTAGATCAGTATGTGGCTTGTTCTCATTAAAAACAAAATCTGATTATGAGCCATTATTTGTTGAAATTACTGTAAGCATACACAGTAACATTTATTTTTAATCTAGGACTTGATTATGAAACTTGTGGTTTACCCAGAGTTATTTTGAAACTTCTGCTTTTCTGCTCTGGCTTTTGGCCTGCTGACTATTCCATTTACGAGGGGTGCTCTGCTGCAACGGAAAGCAGTGGAAATTCTAGGCCCTTACCGTGTGCTTGCTGGGTCAGCCTTACAGGTCGGCTGGAAGTGAAGGTAGCCCAGCTCCCCTGACACCAAATCTCTCCCCTGCTCTTTCACATCAGGGTGTCTGAGGCTTCTCTCAGTCAGCCTTCACTTCCCTGGGGTGATATCAGTTTAAACTGCACTGGGAAGGGTCAAACACACACCATTTCATTATAATGTAAGTTAGCTCATCTTATTACCTAACACTCAAACAACTGGAGAGGCAATTTCCAAGGAAACAGGACTCGAGGTACATTTCTTCATTTGGGGCTGGGAGTACGATTAGCGGTTAGTTAGGAAGGGTTCAGAGGACAATAAAGTAGCTGTTAAGTGACTTACATTCCTATCACAACATAGTCAGATGGGTCCAAGGTGTAAATATCAAACAGCGAGCACAGTGCATCTTGAGCAGGTACCTCGCCTCGACTTTATCATCATTTGTGTAAGATTAAGCTACAAAGAGGGTATCGGTGTCAGTTTCTTTCTTTCAGTTTGGGCCCCACGCAAAGAACACGTTCTGAAGTCATTTTTACCTCTAAGAGTTGGCTGTGATCCCTAGAAAACCCAGTTTATGGGGATTTGGCGTGAACACGTCGTTTTCCTGAGACGGGGCGGGGGGGGGGCGTGGTGGTGTACAGGTAAATCCAAAAGGGTTTTGGGTGCGCACAGAAGGTGCCCACCGCTCTGCTTCAGGAGCAAGTCTCCTCTGGCCCCTGGGCAGCGTCCGTGGCTCTGCCCGCCTGCTGGCCCCTCAGTCGGCGTCGTAGGCGAGGCTCCACCCCGCGGCAAAGCGGCGGGTTGAACGCCCCGCCCCCCACCTCTGCGTTCCGGGCCGCCTGCGCAGTCAGCCCTCAAAGGAGTCGAGCTTGGGCGGGCTCTCAGCGCGACGACGTCCCGCCCCTCTGGCAGGGCAGGGTATCCGATCCCTGGTCGAGCTCCAGGCGTCCGGCAGGAGTGCTCGAGAGCTGGTCAAGTTTGCGGCCCACGCCGCTGGCTTCATGGAGTTCCGATACACCCTAGAAGCAGTTTAAGGCGTGTAGGAAGGGTAGAAGCGGGGTGTCGCAGAAGCGCTCACCAAAATAAAGTCTTGAAACTTAACTATAGCAATTGGACTAGCGGTAGACTGAATGAATACCTATACCAGAAAAACGTTTCTCGGCTGGGGGATGTAGCTCAGTGGTAGAGCGCGCGCTTCGCATGTGTGAGGTCCCGGGTTCAATCCCCGGCATCTCCAAACAGCCAACGTGATCTTTTAAATCTCAGAACACTGTATGGCCCATTACTTTTTGCTCATATACTCTAGGGCCCCCAAAAAACGTCTAAAAGGCCCGAAAAATACGGCAGATCTCAGGGAATCGGCAGTTTCGACTGCTCGAAGAAAAAGTGAAACGGGAAATTATCGTTGATTTGTCTTTATTCATTTGCATAAAATCAATGTTTCTATGTTTTTATTGAACTTCTTTTGGCGATCTGAGATGTGTGGGAAAAATGAGGTTTGATATAAAAGTGTGAGTAGTTGCATTGGCCGGGAATCGAACCCGGGCCTCCCGCGTGGCAGGCGAGAATTCTACCACTGAACCACCAATGCTTACGGTACAAACTTTTTTCCATATCCTACTAGAATAGATATTTACGTGTGTACTGATTCTTTTATGTTAATAATTATAAGTTTATGTATTCAACATCAGAGGAAGCAATGGATTTTTTTAAATTAAATAACTATAATAAAATATTGAGTTAACATTTACATAAAAATCTCATTATACTTACTTCTGTTGAACCTTATGAGGAGATTCTTTTCTCCGAAGTCGTCCTTGGTGAAGGAGGCAAATGAAAATTTTGTCATGTATACACAAGATTACATAATTACTTAGCTGTATCTTCAGATATTTAGATAATTTAGAACAACCACTCCCTTTTTACTTTTCTTATCTTAGCTATTCAGACAAATACATGAAGATACTTGTCAGGGTTTGGGAGTAAGGATGACGGGGCACCAAGTTACAAGAGTATATTCGAACTTTGAGATCTGAACAGGGAACTTTGGAGCACTGGTGATTGACAAGTGACATAAATTCTCTAAACTGCCCCTTCCTTCATAGTGAGAGACTTGATCCTGGGACCCCTTTCTACTCTAATAGTATGAGTCTGATCATTTACCCTTAGTTTCCATAAAGTGTAAAACTGCAAACCACACACCGAATATATATAAGGGGGAGAAAGTAAAGTGAAGGAAATTCATTCGTGGAAATGAGTCTAAATATAAGATAAAAGGCTCTGGATTTAGGCATTACTGGCCCTTTATCTCTGAGAGGGAAATTCCCAGAGATTTGCAGGATCTTTGATAGCCAAGAAGAATTTTGGGGCGGGGGGGGGAATACATGAGAAAATAGCAGAAAACACATAGCACTTACTATGTGCTGGGCTATGTAAATAACATTACATATGGACTTCAACCCAGTGAAGTAGGTATTTTTATAATTACCCTAACTTAACAAATGAGAAAACTGAGGCTGTTAGAGGCAAGATTGGAACACAAGTGGTATCATGTTTAACATTTGGTTGCTTAGCCACTGTCCTGTTCTGCCTACAACAGAATAAATCACTGTGTAGTTACACCAGAAATACTGCATGTGTAGCTCAGGAACACTGTATATCAAGAGTGGAGTTAAAGAAAGATCATAACACACTGCTGAAATAATGTAAGAACTTCTACATCAAGATTTATTTTTAAGAACTTTTTTTTAGTGTGTGCATACAAAGCAGAATTTGAAGAAAAATACATTACAGAATTATAAAGATGTAAAAGATATAAAGAGATTAGAGAATCAAGAAATCTAGACTACAGTCTTAGTAACCCATGGAAGAACAAGTTCAAATCATTTCACCTCTCAGAACCTCAGTTCCTTAAAATAAGAGAACTATAGGAGAGATGAGTTTTTAAAATTGCATTCTGAAGGGCTCTAGCTTTTCAGAAGTTCCTCAGGGCCACTAGCTAGTGGGGCCTCACCTTCTTTTCCTGGGCCCCTCACTTCACCAGCTCATTTATAAACTGTCCCATTTATTTGCATTTGTTTGATGGGTTACAAGTCCGGAATAAAAAACATTGAAAAGCCCTCAACTAAATGACCTAAGTTCATTTGAATCTGAAATGTTATGATTCAAAATAAAAAAGCAATCTAAAAAAACCTCAGCATGAGAAACACTACAAAAATTTTAAACAGGTGGAAGGAATCAAATAAGAAGTATGATCTAATGGCAAACATTATTAGTGACCTACCAAAGGCTACTTTACCTTTTTCTTCCTAAAAGTCTAGAAGAGGCTACCTAGCTCTAGGGACAAATGTGGTGCATTAAGCCAGTTATCCCATTTTCCTTTCCAAAGATTGAGCTGGGATGGGTTTGTGACAGTTCCTGCCAATGAGAGAAAAGAATGGTCAGCTAGGGAAAGACGGTGTGTATGGAAGATCTCTTTAGCCCTTTCTTTCTTGCTTGTAACACTGCCTTGTGAGGTATAATGCTCAGAGCTGCCCTAGCCATCTTGTGACTTGCAGGGAGACTGAGGATGACCCAGCAGAAAGAAAGAGACATTGCACCATCCTGGAATTTTCTCCAACCAGATTTTAGGTTAGGTCAGATAATTAAGGATCTTTATTGTTTAAGCCCCTTTGAGCTGGGTATTTTGTTACACGCAGCCAAAGGCATGCAGGGTGTGTGTGTGTGTGTGTGTGTGTGTGTGTGTGTGTGTGTGTCCAGCAGTTCATACAATTTCTGGTATAAGTCTTCTATTCTGTAGAGAATCAATACCTTGAGATTTGGGTGAAGCTAACTTCCCTCTTCATCTCTATTTTTCTGTCACAGTGATAGGTCTGCCCAAATATTTTCCCTTGCCACTATGCTTAAATCGAGATGATATGTGACTATAGCAGGGGAAATCAGAGTCCTTACCGGAACTTTCTTTCCAGAGCTATAAGCAAAGACTATATTTTTGATGTGGTGGGCAGACAGGTTGAATGTATAGCTGGGATTGTTTGTGGCCATCTTGCTTGTCCAAAAGAGATAGGGACATACCCACCCCTAGTATGACACTGAGCCCCTAGAGGCAGCCATGCCTAACTAGAACAAATTCCGGATTTTGCGTTTATATGAGTCAGTAAATTGTCCTTATACAATAAGTTGTCTTTTATTTTTTAAGTCAGTTTGAGTAACATTTATATTGCTTGCATCTGAACAACACAAATTGAGAAGTTATTTTACGCCAAACTGTAAATTTAGAGAACTCATTACTCCAGAATGTGCTATAGGCAGAAAATATGAAAGTGTAAGAAAAGTTTAAAGAAATTCATCATCAGTGGTTGAATGACCAAGAGACAATAAAAGCCATACAAAAAGTCTGAAGGACCCATCCTTAGTTTGTTGGACTAGTATTAATTCTGTAGCAAAGGAAGCCACCTAACATTTTTTGAGCAGGGAAAGGATCAGAGCATTTGGAGAGATGACCTGGCAACGATGTGTCAGAGTAACGGAAGTTAGAGAAACTAAAAGTAGGGAAATTCACCGAAGAAGTAGTTACAGTGGGAGTGGAGAGGCATGAGGTCTCTAGCATGAGGCAAGGCAGGAGGAAGAAGAAAAATGAATCTAGAAATCCAACTTAAGTGAGTGGGAGAATAGTGGTGTATTGTAGGGAAGTCAGGAGAAGAAAGGACGGGAAGAAAAGGGTAAAGTGTTTACTTCTGGAAATACTGACTGAGGTACGTAGGGGGAGACGCTTACTGGGCAGCTGACACCTAGATCTGAAGAAATCAAGGCTCCAAGGTGGAGTGGGGCGTTGACTGCACGGAAGTGAAAAGTAAGAATGTAGATGTGGAGGGAAACACAGAGAGAGCAGAGAGCTGAGGGCAGAGCCTTGGGAAGGTCTATTTTAGGGAGTGGCAGGAGTTGAGGGGACAAAGGGAGAAAATCAGGGGAGTGGGGTGTCTGGAATCTGTGGAGACGTGTCTTCTCAGGCAGGCAGAACCCTCCCCCTTTGCTAATTCTGAGTGACACATCATGACAAATACTGGTATTACTGTGTTTCGGGGATATACTCTGAATTCACATCAGAGATGCTGTGGCAGGCGGTGATTTTGCCCTTGGTATGGTCAAGCATGGAAAGATCACAAGATGGCACACACTAACACTTTCCCTAGTCTGCCGGGCTCCCAGGCTCTGATGAGTGGCCCCTGCTGAGGCTGGCTGAGAGGAAGAAAGCAGAGAGTGCCGTGAAAGTTTACACAGTCACATCTCTTAGGAAACCTGGTCTTTGTGACAGCCCCATGGGCCAGGCAGGGACTTGTAATTCGCATCATAGCACCTTGGGACACTTGCTCAAGGCACCTAGTCCTGGCTGGTGTTGGCTCACCGTGGAAATGTGGCCAGGCTTACAGCTAAAGAAAGCAAACCATTTAGAAACAGAAGTAGTTCATAGAATGCATAGCCACCAAAGCAATGGCTTTCTTTCTTTTTTTTTTTTTTTTTTTTTTTTTACCTTGTGAGTGATTGTATTGATTTAATACACACAGCTTATTTCTGTCCCAGGTTACAAACTAGCCCTGGGGAAATGGTGGAACCAGTCATTTGGATTGCCCTTTACTGGCTGGGAATTAAATCATTACTTATTCCATTTTAGAATCATAAGTAGTACCCCAAGGCCTACTTTCCTAAGGATTAGAATCAAGGCATGGAAATGAAGATTACAGGTGTAATTCTAAGATGCATGCAAGATGTTGAGAATGCAGCGATTTTTCCTGGAAAGCTGTCACTGCAAAATCCTGCTCTCAATATGCTCATTCCTAGTCCTCCAGCATATGTCCAATTAGTCAACACATCTGATTCCCCCCTTTGAAAATGGCATTGAATCTTGCTTTTCCTCCTCATTCCCATCCCCCCTTCCTACCTAGCTCAGACCCTTATCAGCTCACTCCTTGGGTTGCCTGGGAAACCCCTGGTTTCCTTTGCCATCCTGTGTACTGTTAGCCGTTGAATTTTCTCCCTCCTTTCTCCTATTCCTTCCCTCACTCCCTGCCTCCCTCTGTTTCTGATTTCCTTAATTTTTGAAAATGCAATCATTCCTTTATTGCTGGTTCAAAAATTGAATGAATTTCAAATCCATACGGAGGCCTCAGGCTCTATGGGTGTGAATTCTTTATCCTTTTCTTTTGACACCCATCTCTGGATGCAGCATTTATTCAAATACTCTTGAGCTGTGTCACTTGGTCGCTCACCATCTAGGGGCAGAAGTGGCTTTCCCCTCCTTTCCCAAGGTCTCCCTCTTCTTCCTCTCAAGTCATGTGGTATCTTAAAATATATGTTTTCAGAAGTAACGCATGCATATGGTAAAAAACTCAGAAGGTGTAAGAATACACATTAAAAAGTAAGTCTTAAAAAAAAAAGGTAACTCTTCACCCCACCGCAGTCCAGTTCCTGGGTTCCCTTTCCTACAGGCAACCCACAGTCATTCACTTCTTGTGTTTCCCTCCACAGATATTCTATGTAGATACACATATAGCATTCTGCTTTTATTCACAAATGGTACAATACCATACACACTGTTGTGCTCATTGCCTTTTCTTCCTTTCTTTTTTCTTTTCTTTTTTCAGAAAAATTTCCTTCTACGTGCATGTAGAGCTACCTCTTTCTTTTTCATGGCTTTATCATTTTTAACTGCCCTTTACTGGCTAGGAATTAAAACATTATTTATTCCATCTCACAATCACAAATGGTGCCCCAAGGCCAAGTTTCCTAAGGATGTAGGTCAAGGCAGGTAAATGAAGACTGCAGCTATAATGTTATGATGCATGAAGATGATGAGAATGTCCATTGCATGAAGGTGCCGTCATTACCTTAGCCAGTTCCTTAGCAGAGGACAATTAGTCTGTCTCTGATCTTTTGCTAGTGGAAACAACACTGCAGTGAATATCCTTTAACAAAAGCCACTTTGCTCATGTATGAAACATGTACACGATAAATTCCTAGAGGTGCAACTGCTAAGTCAAAGGGTAAGTGCATTGAAAATTTCAGTACATATTGCAGAATTACTCCCAAGAGAAGTCTGTATTTTTTTAAACAATGATTTCATTATATTACTCTTTTGCTCACCAACCTCCCAGTTGCAAACATTTTCTAAACCTTTCTAGATTCAGATGCATCCTGTGCAGTCGCCCAGAGACTCTCAATTGGATGGTAATGGCACACACCATAGCTGGTATGCAGCATGCAGAAGGAGTGGGTTAGATGTATTACAGAGCAACATGGATGCTCTCAAAAACATGATACCTAGTGAATAATGTAGGCTAGGGGAAAATGAAATATGACAATATAATTTACGTTAAGTTTAAAAATAATGTATGTACGGCTTCCCTGGTGGCGCAGTGGTTAAGAATCCGCCTGCCAATGCAGGGGAAACGGGTTGATCCCTGGTCCGGGAAGATCCCACATGCCGTGGAGCAACTAAGCCCGTGAGCCACAACTACTGAGCCCGCGTGCCACAACTACTGAAGCCCACACACCTAGAGCCCGTGCTCTGCAACAAGAGAAGCCACCTCAATGAGAAGCCCACGCAGTGCAACAAAGAGTAGCCCCCGCTCACCGCTACTAGAGAAAGCCCGCACACAGCAACAAAGACCCAACGCAGCCAAAAATAAATAAATTTAAAATAAAATAATGTATGCAAAACATGTTTTGCAAGGTCACATATAAACAAAAAGAAGTATATTAAGCACAATATAGTGATGGCTTATGGGGAGGTAAAGGGAATGGAATAGGGATATGGGGATAAAAGTGAATAAATGTATGAACAAAACAACAAAGGGGTGTGGTCCAATGATAATAATGAATCATGAAGAGAAAGTATAAGTAGCTCAACTCTAGACAGCTGAGCTCTCCCCAGCTCAAAAAATGATGAAAAAGAAAAAGTAAAGCATATATGTTGTAAAAATGCAAACAACACAGAAAGGTATAAAATTGAAAGTAAAATTTTTCCTCCATTCTAGTATTCCTTCTCTTCCCCATTTCCTAAATCCAGTTCTTAAAATTTTCAGCCACTAATAACTTCTTGTTTAACCTATCTCTCTGTATATCCATTTCAGCATAGGCAGATCTGCCCTTACCATAATAATGGCTGAGTCCTCCATGGTAGAGAAAGAAAGAGAGTCCTCCATGGTAGAGAAAGAAAGAGAGAAGAGAGAGAGAGAGAGAGAGAGAGAGAACATAATGTAATCAATCCTCTATTGATGAGCCCTGTTTGCTAGAATGTTTCTCATTTTTAAATTGATTTTTGAGAGTATTTGTATATAAACAAACCTCATTTGTATTTTCCTTTTTTGAGCTCCTTCAGTATTTCTAGTCCCTGTCAAAATTTAGCTCTTAATTATTGACAAAAAATATTTATATTTTTTACTCTTATTCATATCTTCCTATTACATCATACTTGTAGTCAGAGAAAGTTTTATACAGCTGTTTTGTTTGCATGATTGCTTTTCAGCAGTCCCTAATGCAATGTTGGATATAAAGTCAATGTTCAGATATTCTGACTGATATTGGGAATTACATGTGGAAAGTAACCTACTCTCTAGTTTTGAGCAAAGATGTCTGGCCATTTAATGGATTTAAATAATAAGGAAGATATGTTATAGACAGCAGAAACAATCTTCTAAGCAAGGAACAGAAGAGCTGGAACCAGCTATAACTTTATCAAGGCTATTAATATATCAAAAGGAAAAAAAAATGTGTCTCTGGGAAGGGGTTGGGGATACTTGGCTTGGAATAGGGAGGCACACTATAGCTATATGCAACTCATCCAAGGATGAGAAGGGCTCAGACTGTCATCTCTAGGTTACATTTAGAATATACGGTGCATGCTAAATAACATGAAAGGGCAAGAAAGCCTCTCTGACCAGGGGTGAATTATCTTCCAAACATCCTTTTTTGTTCAAAACTAGAGAGTATTTATGACAAATTGTAGTACAGTAGATTACAGAAAGATGATTTCCCTGTGTTCGAACCGGCACATCCTGTGCCAACCCTGCTAGTGCTGGCACACCACAGAGCCTCTGCTCCCAAATTCTGGCTTTTTTTTTTTTTTTGGTGTGTATTCTGTTGTTTCCTCATCCTTATGGCCCTCAGACATGCTCTTGGAAATGATTCACAACTTCCTTGCTTCCTGGTACTTCCTTTTTTGGGGCATTTATCTCCCTTAACCCAGTGCTCTGAAGGCTCAGTTCAGCTCAGTTCCTAAGGCCCCATATTGGATGCCATAGGCCTAGAGAATAGGGCCGAGGCAATGTCTTAAATAACTTCGTGTCCCCTCAGCATTTTGCACAGATTTAGTTTTCTCTAAGCATGTGCTAATATAATGGACAAATCCATCTTTTGAGTTGTTTGTAAATGCCTTGAACTTTTTCCATCCAGGATTGAGTCATCCTAGCACAGAAGCTGTGGAGGTAAGATATCTTAATAGAAACTTACAGATTTAACTTTGGTTGAACACTAAGAACCATTAACACATTTGTCTTTATTTTTTCTTTACCTTCATTTACTGCAAGGGGCTGTATTGCAAAGTCATATACCATTTGACTTTGTTTTGATCCTTAACATTCGTGACCATCTTATCTTGAGTTTATGCTTAAAAGGTTAATACTGCTATTAGTTACTTGGAGACCTCTTCACTCTTCCCCTTTCCTCTGTTATGTATATACAATATTTACCCAGAAAGGATATTGCACTGGTGAAAGGAATATTTCATTTGGTCAATTAACTGAATGTCTAACAGACAAATTTCCAATTTAATGAATGTGATTTTTTTTCACACTTCTAAGACTAATCCTATGTGGTGGAAGAAAAATAACAGGGCTGGTGAAAACAACTAAAACTGCATACAGTATTTTTAAGAAATTAGTCTTTGTTCAGCTTGAACTAACAGCAAAATAATTACCATAAACTAGAACACTTGTAGTTAACAGATTGAGGAAATTAAAGTTTAAGTAACTTGCTTAAAATCCTTCAAAAAATAAGTCCTCCATGGTAGAGAAAGAAAGAGAGTCCTCCATGGTAGAGAAAGAAAGAGAGAAGAGAGAGAGAGAGAGAGAGAGAGAGAGAACATAATGTAATCAATCCTCTATTGATGAGCCCTGTTTGCTAGAATGTTTCTCATTTTTAAATTGATTTTTGAGAGTATTTGTATATAAACAAACCTCATTTGTATTTTCCTTTTTTGAGCTCCTTCAGTATTTCTAGTCCCTGTCAAAATTTAGCTCTTAATTATTGACAAAAAATATTTATATTTTTTACTCTTATTCATATCTTCCTATTACATCATACTTGTAGTCAGAGAAAGTTTTATACAGCTGTTTTGTTTGCATGATTGCTTTTCAGCAGTCCCTAATGCAATGTTGGATATAAAGTCAATGTTCAGATATTCTGACTGATATTGGGAATTACATGTGGAAAGTAACCTACTCTCTAGTTTTGAGCAAAGATGTCTGGCCATTTAATGGATTTAAATAATAAGGAAGATATGTTATAGACAGCAGAAACAATCTTCTAAGCAAGGAACAGAAGAGCTGGAACCAGCTATAACTTTATCAAGGCTATTAATATATCAAAAGGAAAAAAAAATGTGTCTCTGGGAAGGGGTTGGGGATACTTGGCTTGGAATAGGGAGGCACACTATAGCTATATGCAACTCATCCAAGGATGAGAAGGGCTCAGACTGTCATCTCTAGGTTACATTTAGAATATACAGTGCATGCTAAATAACATGAAAGGGCAAGAAAGCCTCTCTGACCAGGGGTGAATTATCTTCCAAACATCCTTTTTTGTTCAAAACTAGAGAGTATTTATGACAAATTGTAGTACAGTAGATTACAGAAAGATGATTTCCCTGTGTTCGAACCGGCACATCCTGTGCCAACCCTGCTAGTGCTGGCACACCACAGAGCCTCTGCTCCCAAATTCTGGCTTTTTTTTTTTTTTTTGGTGTGTATTCTGTTGTTTCCTCATCCTTATGGCCCTCAGACATGCTCTTGGAAATGATTCACAACTTCCTTGCTTCCTGGTACTTCCTTTTTTGGGGCATTTATCTCCCTTAACCCAGTGCTCTGAAGGCTCAGTTCAGCTCAGTTCCTAAGGCCCCATATTGGATGCCATAGGCCTAGAGAATAGGGCCGAGGCAATGTCTTAAATAACTTCGTGTCCCCTCAGCATTTTGCACAGATTTAGTTTTCTCTAAGCATGTGCTAATATAATGGACAAATCCATCTTTTGAGTTGTTTGTAAATGCCTTGAACTTTTTCCATCCAGGATTGAGTCATCCTAGCACAGAAGCTGTGGAGGTAAGATATCTTAATAGAAACTTACAGATTTAACTTTGGTTGAACACTAAGAACCATTAACACATTTGTCTTTATTTTTTCTTTACCTTCATTTACTGCAAGGGGCTGTATTGCAAAGTCATATACCATTTGACTTTGTTTTGATCCTTAACATTCGTGACCATCTTATCTTGAGTTTATGCTTAAAAGGTTAATACTGCTATTAGTTACTTGGAGACCTCTTCACTCTTCCCCTTTCCTCTGTTATGTATATACAATATTTACCCAGAAAGGATATTGCACTGGTGAAAGGAATATTTCATTTGGTCAATTAACTGAATGTCTAACAGACAAATTTCCAATTTAATGAATGTGATTTTTTTTCACACTTCTAAGACTAATCCTATGTGGTGGAAGAAAAATAACAGGGCTGGTGAAAACAACTAAAACTGCATACAGTATTTTTAAGAAATTAGTCTTTGTTCAGCTTGAACTAACAGCAAAATAATTACCATAAACTAGAACACTTGTAGTTAACAGATTGAGGAAATTAAAGTTTAAGTAACTTGCTTAAAATCCTTCAAAAAATAAGTGGAGGGTTGTAAATATGACTCCAGAGCTTATACTCTTGACAAGTGGTCTATAACAGACCCATAACAGATTTACTCTGTATTTGATTTGTATAACTTTCCAGTTATTTTAAGTTCTATATATTAAACAATTGCATCAATGGATATTACTAGCAGTTTTTCCTTTAGCACCAGGTAGCTGGAAGACATCAAGCTAATCAGATGTCTTCTACCATGACCTTAAGGGTCATTAAACCTGCAGTTGTTCCTCAGAAGGGTAAAGAATTCTAAATATAATCGCCATATTCTGACTTAATGATCCCATATAATAGCACAAAAATACATACTATTAAAATAACATTCAAATGTTTGAATCATTGATAGGAATTCTTCCTATAGGATCCTTCATGGTCTTGAGGAGTATTATGCCTGGCCAGAAAAGCTAAGTCTGCTCAGATACTAAGTAGTTTCCTTGGCTCAGTTTACTATCCTGAGTGAAAGTGCTTGCCCAAGTCAGTTGAGAACACTGGTTAAACAGAACACCCAAAGCTTCTCCTAACAGTGTTGAGTAATAAAGAGGCAGGCTTTTTCAGTCACCCCTTAGAAAGTACCTGTAGACAGTTGTATGTGACACTTGTGGCATATGATATAAGAGTTAAAAGTTCAGGATCAGGTCAGGCCAAGTTTTAAATCCTATTTCCATCTCAAGCTCTCTGAACTTAGGCAAGGCATTTACCTCTCTGTCTCAGTTTTTCCCTTGGTAAAATGTACACACAGTTGGACTTACCTCTTAGGGTTATTGTGAGAAGTAAATGGGCCAACACATAAAAAATTCTCCCACAGTGTCTAGCAAATAATAAACTTAGCTCAATAAATGTTAATTATTAGTAATAATAAATGAGAACCAATATTGCAAAACCTGTTTATAATCAGTATAAAGGTGAGTAACATAGTTATAAGGACCAATAAATATGAAACTGAGAGAAGAAACAACACAGTATCCAAAATATATTTTTTGCTGAGTTAGCCAAAAAGGCCGTTCTTTATTTCATCAATATTTCATAGTCTTTGCTTATACTTTTTGCAGCTGTTTTGGTAGGGATGATGTCAAAACTGATAATCATGATGGCCTTTTATGTTTATAGTATACTTATGTCACGAAGTACTTTCAGAGGCATTTTCCTTTGCAACAATCCTGTGACAGCTAACATTTCCTTGTTTTAATAGTGTAGAAACTGAAGGTTAAAAAAATAAAACTACCATTTCAAAGAGGCATAAGGTTTTTTTCATTCTAAATTCCTGAATTTTCTTCCATGGGAGTGTGGAGAATGTAGATAAAGTGATCTATGTATTTAATACAATTAGTGAATCAGCAGAAAGGATTCAGTTGGATTTAGTTTGCCTCAGAAATTGTCACTTCGGTTTAAATAATTTGCAGTGTTAAATTTAATAGTTTTAATGCAAATGTACAAATCACTTGGAGACAAAGCTTGATTTTCCTTACAATTGAAGGATAGAGTCTTGATGTCATTCTTGCTGTTAGTTAAATTTTAAAATGGTGAAAAAAATATAGAGAACATATATCATGTCATTAATCTACTTTCATTTTAGCATTCTAAGTGAAACTGTTTTCAGAACTGATATTTTAAAGCAGACTAAAACATAAATAACATACAATTACTGCTTACCTATGTTTCTAATTCTTCAAATTGTATATAAACTGAAAGTTAAACCCAACAATTCTGTAATAATTGATCCTAAAGCACAAGGAGAGAGAATCGACATGTGAGGTCAAACATTCACATTAAAATTTACGGAATAGACCTATTATCTAAAAGTATTTATAATGTTTCTCATAGATACATCTAAGTGTGTTTCTGTCCTAAGGAATACATTGGTCCTGAATAGTCTAGATATTCACATGCTTTATGGAAAGGGTGTGAACCAAATGATCTCAAGTTACTTTCTAGCTCTGTAGCTCTGTGACATTTCAGTGGCTTTATCAGCATCATATTATTGGTGAGCTTTATTAAAAAAGGAATCAACCTTTTACATTCAAAGTGGATGAGATCTAAAAACTTTTTCGGTTATTTAGTACCAGCATTACTTTAGTGAGTATTTACTCTTTAAATGATTATAATTTCAACGCCATTTGTATTTTGAAAAACAGGGGATATCATCAATTATTTCATATATATTCTAAATAGCAGTGACAGTTCCAGATGGGATCAGCAGGTCTTTAATATATGTTGTTAAATAAGAACATAAAGATATTACATAATATCTAACTAGATTCAGAAATTACATTATTATGATGATGAGTTAATATGCTCCTATTTCCTCCATCTTTTAGACAATATAATGACCACACATGCTATTATTCAACTGTGGAAGAGTAGAGCAAGAAGGAAGTCTAATTCAAAGTCTTTACTTTTTACTAATTACTTTAGTCATTCATGAAATATTTTTTGAGACCTTTATGTGCCAGATACTTTACAAGTCACTGAGGATACATCCTTGAATAAAACAGACAAAAATCCCTACCCTCATGGCATTAACATTCTAAGTGGGAAGATTTTTAAAAGATGCAGTAGGGCTTCCCTGGTGGCGCAGTGGTTGAGAGTCTGCCTGCCGATGCAGGGAACACGTGTTCGTGCCCCGGTCCGGGAAGATCCCACATGCCGCGGAGCGGCTGGGCCCGTGAGCCATGGCCGCTGAGCCTGTGCGTCCGGAGCCTGTGCTCCGACAACAGTGAGAGGCCCGCGTACCGCAAAAAATAAAAATAAATAGAAAAATAAAAGATGCAATAAATGGGAAAAATAAACCAGGGAAAGGGGTTATATAATGTTGATAAGGGACTAAAATTGTAAATAGGGTGGTGAGGGAAGTCCCCACTGAGGAAGTGACATTCGAGGGAAGATATGTCAAGGGGGAAGAGTATTCTTGCAGAAAGAATATAAAGTGTAAACTCCAAGGTCCCTGAGGTAGAAGGTGCTTTTTTTAAAAGAAGCAGCAAGGAGATCCTGTAGTTGGAATGAAATGGAGGCAGGGGAAAGCGATGGGAGATGAGATTAGGGAGATAGGTGGGCAGGTGGTGTCCATGGCAAGGAATTTGGCTTTTGATCTGAATGATATGTAATGTCACTGGAAGATTTTAAGCAGAGGAATGGTTTTACTAAACTGATACTACTTAACAGAAGTAGTCTGGCTGCTGAGTTGAGAATAGAGTGAATGGGGGCAAGAAAGGCAGCAATGAGTCAAGGTAAGAGGTTATTCCAAGAATCCATGCAAAGGATCGTGGCGGCTGGGACAGATAGTAGCAATGACAATGGTGAGAAGTAGTTAGACTCTGAATGTGTTTTGCAACTACAACCCAATGTTAGATGCTTCCAAATCTAAGAAAAATTCAGGCCCAAAGAGGCTGTAGTTTTGACTAAGGACAGGAGCCAGTTACTGGTAGAGCTGTCATCAGATTACAGGTCTTCTTCTAAGCCATTTTATCCTTTTTCCAATAATCTCACTTGTATAAGAGTTAAAATAACTCATCCTTTGAAATCATATTGGAAAATGAAAACATATTACTTAAACGTAATTTGGATTACGTGTGTTAGGATTCATTGTTTAAAATTAAAAGAAAATATGTCAAAGTCTCCACATGCTTTATATCACTTTGTTCTAAAGTTCAAACTAATTTGCCTGGCATACTGGACAGCTTAGATCTGGATTGATTTTTTCCTGTTTATCCAAGTGGTTAACATCTGACTCTTTTCCTTCACTATTCATGAGTTTTATGAATGATTCTTGAGTGCCTTGTATGGTGCCAGATCCTGGAGATTAGCTAATACATGACTCTACTGAAACCTCACCTTGGCTGTCCTCAGGCACTGTTGGTCACTCCTTTGTACTCCTGAGGCACTGATAACATACCTCTCTTGTAACATTTATTGCCCCGAATGACACTTATCTGTTTAACAGACTTGTTTTCTCATGAAATTTTAAGCAGTTTGGAATCAGGATTAAGTCTTTTTTTATCTTCGCATTTTCAGAAACTAGAACCATGTCTCACGCATAGTAAGTGTTCACTGAAGGATGAATCAATCAATTTTACTCAGAATTTGGTTTGGGATCACTTTCTTTTTTTTTCTTTCTTTCTTTTTTTTTCCCTTAGATCGCATTCTTTGCAAGGTGAATGATCAATAAAAAGGAACACTGAAAAGTTACAAAATAGTATTTGATTAATACCAGTAATTAGGTAAACTCTGTGAATGGTTGTATAAATTAAACATATGCCAGAAGATGAAAATTACGATTGATTTGATGATTTGGAGCAAAACCTTGATGAATGGGCAATGATTTCCTATTTGTATCTTGCATATTCAGGTTCATAAACAAGCTACTAAAAATAAGATTTGTTCCTTAATTTACCAAATATTTATTGAGCACCTATTACATCAGGATTTGCCAAATGCTGTTCGTTCATGAAATGCTTTTAGGTGCATATGGACGTTTAAATTTTTTCATTTATTTAATTTGTTTATATTAATGTGTAATTCATGGAAATTATTTCTTAGGGAGAAGTTAAATTTTTTAAAAAGTAAGTTGATTTGAAGAAAAATGTTAACTAGGGAAGCAAAAATAGTGAGGGGCATGTATAAATATTAAAAGTTTGAGAAATATGATACCATGAACCATAAAGTTATAACCAAGAGATTTCCAGAGACCAGTCAAATGGTCCATGAAGTATTATAGCTGATAATGAAGCTTGATTTCAGGAAGAAATAGCATTTTTTCCAGTTTTTTTTTGTTTGTTTGTTTTTGTTTTTTTTTAAATTTATTTATTTATTTATGGCTGTGTTGGGTCTTCATTTCTGTGCAAGGGCTTTCTCTAGTTGTGGCAAGCGGGGGCCAGTCTTCATCGCGGTGCGCGGGCATCTCACTATCGCGGCCTCTATTGTTGTGGAGCACAGGCTCCAGACGCGCAGGCTCAGTAGTTGTGGCTCACGGGCCTAGTTGCTCTGCGGCATGTGGGATCTTCCCAGACCAGGGCTCGAACCCTCTGTCCCCTGCATTAGCAGGCAGATTCTCAACCACTGCACCACCAGGGAAGCCCTCTTTCCAGTTTTAATGAGAAAAGAATTAGCACTTCAGCTCTTTTTCTTCTTGTTACTGTTGGCTTTAAATTTATATATCTGAGCGATGTAAAGCCTCCTTACTGACAGAGGTCTCATCTGGCTCTCTGCCACTTCCATTCTGCTTTTCTTTTTTTCTTGACCTCTTTTGTCTTTTTATATCATCCTTCTTCTCCTTATCATCAACAAGAACAAGTCTGAAGAGACAAAACATGGTTAAATTTGCATTAGAGAAATTTTACCTGAGTATTTTTTATGATGAAATGTGCATTGAGACATATACTTTTGAGTACTAATCAAAAACTTATAAATAAGTGCTCTATGGCTCTGTGGTTAATTCTGTCTGTCTGCCTGCCTCTCTCTCTCTCTCTCTCTCTTTCTTTTTCTTTTGGTTAATCAAAACCAAACATTTCCTTATTTAAAATAAACTTAGAGGATGAGAACAACCAAAGTTACATTGCATCTTTAAGGTCTAACAAACTTTGAAACTTCTTTCTAAGTATATTTGAAACACAAGAAGTGGGATACAAAATTTTTACTTGATCTAACATATATTATTTTTCCCTTTGGGCTATTCCAAATCCCACCATACCTATCTGAAATAATTATTTAACTATTTAGTGAAAATTTCCACATCCTAACAATGTTCAGATTTGATTACAAGATGGTTGTCTCCAACCAGATTCCTATAAGAGACTAATACAATGAAATTTGTGACTCAGCAAGGTGTATTTCTACCAATTTTGAACTTCTTAAAATATCAAATAGTAATAGTAAATAAAAGTTCCATCATTTTCCCTATTTGTTTTTGATTTCAGCCACATAATTTTCTAATTTGAAAGGTTCATCAATAGAAACTGACAAGAGAAATAAAACCAAAACCAATTTTATTTCACTTAGCATCTATTGATCATACTTCGAGCTGTTTAAATCTTTCTTGCTGCAACCTCCCCTAAAGTCATTCATACCTAGAAAAGAGTTAGAAATTGATATACACATAGAAGGGGTTAACTAGAGAACTATGAATAGATCATTTAGATCTCATTTTTCCTCATCACTTTTCCTGGAATGTTAGTGAAGGAGTCTTATACATCACTGGTTTATCCTTCTGGGATTTTTTTCCCCCGAGATTATTCAAGTGATGCTGGAAAGAATGTGAGACACAAGGCTTCTTGATGCATATTCTCAGTACCCAGTAGTATATAAATTCTTGGTCTCCCCAAAAACCAAATGGATGGGACTTCTACTTTTCATGGGAAATTTTTTCTGTGTTGGATCTACTCAGTTTATTTATTGACAGTTAACGTACAGAATAGGGTTTATTAGAATTTAATGTGCATGCGAATCATCCAGGGAAATTTTTAAAGTGCAGATTCTGTCTAGTAGGTCTGGGGTGAGGTCTGAGATTCTGCATTTCTAACAAGCACCCAGGTAATCTTTTGCTGCTTATACAGGAACTGCCTTTTGAGCAGCAAGGGACTAATATAGCAGAGTTATTCAACATGGTGTAATCTGAGGACTACCTACACCCAAATTAGCTTGGGGTGCTCATTAGAATACAAATCCTTAGTCCCCAACCTGTTTTTACAGGACAAAATCTAAGTAGGTACCCTTTACTTCTAGGGAGAAGCATTTTCATATAAGTGGTCCAGGTTATTTGTACATACATTAAATAAAAATAAAACAAAAAACAATCAACAACTTTGTATCAAGCAGCCCTACAGTTCTATACTTTTCCTGGAAGCAGAGAGAGGGTTGAGTGGGCATTGGAAGAGTGGGCTAAGAGGTAACAGCGGTTTGCCTTCCTTGAAAGTTCTGCCTGGTGTTGTGGATCATGAAAATGTTCATGTTAGCATTCCAGAAGGTGCTCCAACTCCTTAGCATATTCTAGAGTGTTGAAAGAAAAAAAACAAAAAACCCTTATCCTTTATATCTTTTACCTTTCATTACCCTCAGAGTTCTCTATAAAACTACTGTTCCTTTTTATTGATTTAGCCCAAAAGATGCCTGGGTTTAGAGTGTGACCTCAGAACAACTTGAAGATAATGAGCTCATTCCTGTTGATGTCTTTCTCTCACTTTTCTTCCCACTCTTCTGCTTATCCTTTAACACCCAGCTCCAGTATCCCTTCCACCTGAAAGCTTTCCTTGGGCAAGCTAATAATAGGTGTTAAAATGTTTTTTAAATGTTCATCAGATTTGGCTCAATAATCCCACTTGAAGCATATTTCCTTAAGAATCATTTGGACATGAATACAAAGATATTCAAAGCAGTGTTGTCTATAATACAGATTGGAAGCCATCTTTGCAGGTCCTTGAATAAGAGATTGGCTGAATAGATTATATCTTCCCACTGAAATGCTATACAGCCAGTAAAAATGATGATATGGATCATGTCTAAGTGTTTATTTTCATAGAAAGATGTTCTCTATGTGTTGTTAAATGAAAGCAGATACATAATAGAAAACATTTGTAATACGTTTATAGCAAACTATTAACAATGGTTGTGATCTGAGTGATGGGACCATAGGGATTTCTTTCTCTTTTTTGTCTGTATATTTTCATGTTTACAAAATGACCATGGATTACGGTAGTATTCCCCCTTATTCACAGTTTTGCTTTTCACAGTTTCAGTTACCCCTGGTCAACTGCGGTCCTAAAATATTAAATGGGAAATTCCAGAAGTAACCAATTTATACTTAGTGGCTGTCTAGGTTATGAGACCAGATAGACTGTTGTATGCCTGTGTTCAGGTAACCCTATTTTACTTAATAATGGCCCCAAAGCTCAAGAGTAGTGACGGTGGCAACTCAGATATGCCAAAGAGAAGCCATAAAGTGAGAAGTTGAAAGTTCTCGACCTAATACAGAGAGAAAAAGAATCGTGTGCTGAGGTTGCTAAGATCTACAGTAAGAAGGACTCTTCTAACTGTAAACTTATGAAGAAAAAGAAGTTCGAGTTGGTTTTGTTGTTGTACCTCAAACTGCAAAAGTTACGGCCACAGTGTATGATAAGTGTTTAGTTAAGATGGCAAAGGCATTAAATTTGTACAATAAGGTATTTTGAGAAAGAGAGACCACATTCACATAACTTTTATTACAGTATATTTTTATAATGGTTCTATTTTATTATTAGTTACTTTTGTTAATCTCTTACTGTGCCTAATTTATAAATTCAACTTTATCATAGGTATGCATGCATAGGAAAAAACATAGTATGTATAGGGTTCAGTAACATCTGCGGTTTCAGGCATCCACTGGGGTCTTGGAATGTTCCCCCATTGATAAAGGGGAACACTGTACTTTCATAATAAAATACCTATATTAAAAAGGACCTTTTTTGTTTATTTCACCATCATCACCAACAAAAATGCTTTCTTTGGCATTTTTCTTTCTAGAAAGAATAAATCATTCCCTTTTCCTATGCTATGTCAAAACCCAGTTCCACATCTACTTTTTGCTCTTTTCACTCTTTTATAGTTATTATTGTTTCAATTTTGTTTCTTTCCAACTTAAGCAAGTTGGAGAGTGTATTTTATTTATCTTTTTATTTTTAGGGCTAATGTGGTGCTTGATGTGCCAGACATATATCCAAAGAGATTTATCTAATGAAAAAAGAGCTTTAAAATAGTAAAATCACTGACCATCATTCTATTTTTCTTTGCCCCTTTCCTTGTGCAGTAAATATTACGTGTTTGTTCCTAGTCTCTGCTTTGGCAAAGCAAGTCTCAACTGCCCTTTTATCTCCTACTGCTAAGAGCAGTAGCCACTAAGTGTAAAAAATCAAAACAAAGCACTTTCCCATCTCCCTGATGGAGTAAAGGCAGTGAAGCCCAAATAATGCTTAGTTACCAAAAGCAATGCCAGGTGTCTAATCGAAACGGTATTGATTTTAGCTAGTAAATAGCCCTTAATAAAGTTGGAACCTGGGTTGAATATGCAGCCTGGTAATTAGCTAATAAAGCAAACAAAGCCTGGAGAGAACGTGGTGCAGTTGGATAAACAGCAGCCCGTCATCAAGGAAGCTTTCCTAGGTCTAATACCTTCTCCTACAGAGGACTCAAGTTACCCTTCGGACTCCATGCCTAGTGTTTTTAGCCATTAAATAAGGAAAAAAACTATAAACGTATCATAGGGTCTGAGATATAACTAAAAGCAGTTGTAAATGTTTTACAAATATTACATGCAATAGAAATGCTTCCTGGAGACAGATGTTGCAATTTAATAATCTTAAGTGGGAAGGTTTAATAACTACTTTAGATCATTAGGATAATGTTTAGTGCCCTAGGATAATTATTAAACAATTCTTAGTTTGCTAAATTATCTGATACTCCAGAGAAATCCATAGCCTGATTAATTCTCACATTATCTGTCAACTGCTCAATGAAACCACAGAGCAGTAGAGGCCAGCTGGGAAAAAAGAAGAGCAAGGGTGAGAAAAGGACTGAGTTAGCCAGATGTCACGTTGAGAAAGAAGAAAATCAGGGATGGAGGGTCAGAGCCAATGTGTAAGGAAAAGTGTTAAGGTGCAAAGGATCTGAATCAGAGATGCTGATTAGAGCCTGGAGCTTCAGCATCCAAATGCATTGTATCAGGCCTGCACAGAGGTTTTGTTGTTGTTGTTGATTTGCTTTTAGATGTGGTTGCTAATATTTTCTTATGTGGGGAAAGCATTTTATATAAAAATCCCAGATTTCCGGCTTCTTTTGAAAATTCAGAGTATCTAGTAACAGTGGGCCTAATTCCTACATGACAGCAATGGACAAGAGCTGTGTAAAGGCTGCCCCATTTATTTTCTCTAAGATTTTGATTATGGGCTTCCCTGGTGGCGCAGTGGTTGAGAGTCCGCCTGCCGATACAGGGAACAAGGGTTCGTGCCCCGGTCCGGGAAGATCCCACATGCCGCGGAGCGGCTGGGCCCGTGAGCCATGGCCGCTGAGCCTGCGCGTCCGGAGCCTGTGCTCCGCAACGGGAGGGGCCACAACAGTGAGAGGCCCGCGTACCGCAAAAAAAAAAAGATTTTGATTATGGAAATCTTAAGGCTAACTGAAGAGTAGAAATACAAATAAATGTCTATTCACCTACCTCTAGATTCAACAATAGTTAATATTTTTCCATATTTATTATAAAAGTAAATACCTATATACATTTATATTTTTGCTGAACCATCTTAAAATGGTTATATTACTTCATCCCTAAATATGTTAGCATGCATTTCTAAAAATAAGGACAGTTTCCTATAGAACTGCAATCTTACTATCATGCTGAAGAAAAAAATCAATCATCATTCCCGAAGGTCTTTACTCAGTCTATATTCAAATTTCCCCATTGTCCCAAAGTTTCTTTCAGATTCATTTTCCTTTCAAGCCAGGATCCAATTAAAACATATGCATTGCCTTTAGTTATGTCACATAAGTCACTTGTACTCTAGATCAGGCTCTCCCCCACTTGCCCCTTTTCTTCTATGGCATTGTCTCGTTGAAGGGGTCAGTTATCTTGTGGATTGGGATTCAGATCTAAAGGCTTGACTAATTTAGGTTAAACATTTGGGGCAAAAATAATTCCGAGGTGATAATGCAGACTTCATATTACATCACATAAGGAAGCATATACCTGTTGTCCTAGCTGGTAGCACAAAGTTTGATCACCAGGTTTAGGTAGAGCAATCTCTTTAGCTGTGGTATGTTCTCTCCAATTTGCTCCAGACCCACCACTCCTTGTCTTACATCTAGCCTAATTAATTCATTTTACCTTGCCTGGAAGGCATATGTAAAGGTCAACCTAGAGCCTATCACATGCTACAATCTGGACTATGTGATACGAGCACCTACCACTGTATCCCTGGAACAATAGAACAGTGCCTGGTGTATAGGTGGTGCTCAATGAATATCCATTG
The DNA here is from genome assembly GCF_002837175.3 of Physeter macrocephalus. NCBI lineage: Eukaryota > Metazoa > Chordata > Mammalia > Artiodactyla > Physeteridae > Physeter > Physeter macrocephalus. The sequence goes on from NC_041215.1 coordinate 62,829,729, forward strand.
ATTGACTAAAATTAGAAACACGTAAGTTAGAGAAACTTGAAAGGAAGTAGGGTTTGGGGAAAAATTTGGCAACTCATACTCCTGAACTATATGTGGTTCAGAGAAGCCTGGTGCCCTTGGATATGTAGAGCAGATTGCAAAGGCTCCTGGCTCTAGGACATGGTTCTTTATTTGAGCTGGACAGAAATGTATAATCCCAGTGGGTAAATCAGAGCAAGGAGAAAGAACGAATTTAAAATTCTGTGGAACTCAAGGGTTTGGTTACCTGGGCTTCCCATTTATGAAAGGCCCTGACGCAGCTTAGGTTTTCTGGAAGCAGATACTGAGACAGAGAATGACATGCAGGTTATTTTTAGGGATACTTGTGAAAAGAAGAGTGCAGAGGCAGAAGTGGACAGAGGGAGAAGTAGAATTGTGATGCAAGCTGAACAAAGCCTCATTCACCCCCTAAGGGAGTTCTGGAGCCCCTTAGAGCTTATTAGAGCCCATGAGAGTTATCTCCCAATTATCCAGCTGAGCCTTTATACCCCTGCTTCACTCAATCACAGGGTAAGGACCAGTCCAGGAAAGGGATGGCCTTGAATGAAGCGGCTCTCTCATTGAGTTGGCAGCTGGAGATGCTTCAAGCAGCTGGTGGAAGAACTTCTGCTTGAAGGAGGATCTGGGTGGTGTGTCAATCCATCTACCACAGACCTCAAATTAAAAATTTTGCTCTTATTTCTAAATGAAGCTATAGGAACAATTACTGACATATTCCTTTTGCTAAGCATTAGTTGGCTAACTGTAACATTCAAACTATACCATAAGTTTTTCAACCCTGTTTTGGTATTTCTTCACTTATTAGAAAGCTAAAAAAAAAAAAAAAAGAAAAAAGATCCAGGCATCTCTCAAATTTTGGAAGTTTCTGGTATTGCTTGAATGTCCCACAAGGCAGAAAATTGCGCCCATTTACATGGCTGTAAATTGCTTTGGCATCTTGAATGAAGAATACCCTACAAATGCCAGTGATGTACTGAAGGGCTAGCTCTACAGAGATAGATTGATGTTGGTGTCAAAGGAAAATAAATGAAGAAGTTGCATTAGTTTCCTATTGCTGCTGTAACAAATTACCACCAACTTGGTGGTTTAAAACAAGAGATATAGTCTCCCACAGTTCTGGAGACCAGAAGTCCAAAATTAGTTTCACTGGACTGAAATCAGGTTCAGCCGGGCTGCACTCTCTCCAGGAGATCTGGGGGAGAATCCATTCCTTGCTTCTTCCAGCTGCTGGCATTCCTTGGCTTGTGTCTGCATTACTCTAATCTGTGTACATGATGACATTGTCTTATACTCTTCTGTGTAAACCCTCCCTGATACTTCTTTCTTATAAGGTTATATGTGACTGCATTTAGGGTCCACCCTAATAATTCAGGAAAACGTCTCCATCTCAGGATCCTTAATTAAATCATATCTGTTAATACTCCCCATCCCCCATATAAGGTGACATTCAAAGGTTCCAGGGAGGCCACTATTCAGCCTACAATAGGATAGCTTTTAAGTCTTCATTTTACCTCCTTAAGCCTGGGGATAATTTGCTTTCACATAGCTCCAAAGCAAGAATGTAAATTGTGTCTAGGGTGAGGAAAATCATGGAAAAGCTAGAATTCCACCCTGCAGCACTTTGAGACCTGCTGTAGGAAGGCCATCTTTGTGAGGGCTGGACTTTGACTCTTTTTCAAAACTCTGAGAGGCTCAGTTTGATAGTGAAGAGCACATGCTCAGGAAAAAGTGCCTTCCTCCACATTTGACTATTGAAAGATATTTTTAGAACACACATACTCTAAATTTACTAGGAAAAAAATTGTTTTTTCAGATGCCCTGACACCAGTTTCTAGCTTTTTATCACATGTCAAGCTGTCCTAGTTCTCAGAAACTTGACCAGGGTTGAAAGTTAGGCAAGAAGGAAATGGGATTATCTATTTACAGTGTGGTCTAGAGAATGTTAATAGACTTTCCATTAAATTTTCAAATTTCCCTTTGATGAAGGTTACATTGAACCATTCTCTTCTTTTGTTTTATGCCCCCCAAAAGAGCTATTTATAAAATAAACTTCAGGGGCTTCCCAGGGGCTTCCCAGGGGCTTCCCTGGTGGCGCAGTGGTTGAGAGTCCACCTGCCGATGCAGGGGACACGGGTTCGTGCCCCGGTCCGGGAAGATCCCACATGCCACGGAGCGGCTGGGCCCGTGAGCCATGGCCGCTGAGCCTGCGCGTCCGGAGCCTGTGCTCCGCAGCGGGAGAAGTCACAGCAGTGAGAGGCCCGCGTAACGCAAAATAATAAATAAATAAATAAATAAATAAACTTCAATATGTAACTCAAAGATAACAGAACAAAGATTCTCTACTTTTCCATGGTTCATTTCTTGGCTTTGCATGATGCTTTTGCTGATAGAGGAGGAATGAAGGAGATTCCCTTTTGAGTCCAAGGTATTTGCTGAGGGAACAGCACCTGTTACTCTCTGGCCTATACCCCTGTGTGTAAAGAGCTTTCCTCTTGGCTTGGCCAAAATTAGGTCATTGCCCACGTGCTTCAAGGCTGCTGAATTAAGACACAATGTTCTTCTTATTTTAAAGCTAATCAGGCACAGGCATAAACCCTGTCCTTTGCTATTGTTGCTCTATTTTTCTGCTATTCAGATTCATTCATTCAAAAAAAATCACATTATAACATTACAAACTGTAGTCAAGTTTATTTTAAGCATTTACTGCTGAGATTGAATCCATCTCCAGGTTATGTAACAGGTATTCAGACACGGAACTGAACAAGTCTCCAGTTTCTTGGGTTGTTTACTCTTGGCTTATTTGCCTGTTGCACTGAATCATAAACAGCTACTCTGAAGAACCCAATCCTCCATTTTGTTTCAGCTCCCACATCAGAACCTAATACTTTTTCATGTTCTCTGCATGAGTTATTTGGGACATATCTGCTTGCCCACAACCTTCTCCTGCTATTAAGTAGGAGGCTATGTTCCAGAGACAACATTACTCAATTTATATCACCAACATTTTTTTTTCAGTGCTGCCTTGTCCAAAGAACAAAGTGGATGCCTGCCCAAGGAAGTTCATATTTCCTTTACCCACAAGACCTTTACATCTAAGTAAGTTTCCTGGTGTCACTTTATATTGATGCCTTAAAAATTTATTTCAAGAATACTTTCCCAGATTCTTATAAAGCAGAAATAAACCTTAAAGAAACTATTAAAATATGGGTTAAACCTATTAAAATATATTTAGTATTTTCATTTCATCTTTTCAAGGATCATATACTGTATTTTTACCTCATTCTTGATCCTAACTCTGAAAATCACTGACGTGGGAAGATTTTCTGTTGGATATTTTTAGATGTCTATAATTCTGCTTTTAAGAATTCGAGTAACAAGGAGGTGGAGGCCCACTAAATGATAAACGACCTGATCTAATCTCCAAGTCCCAAAGGTACTGGTCCAGTCCTGTTCAAGGATTTAAGATTTTTCTGGACAGCACTGCTAATCTTCTAAAAACTCCATATTAGTGGGTTTTTTTTTTTGGGGGGGGGTAAGTAGTAAACTTGAAGTCTTTGTTTAATGTTTGGTTATCTTCTTAATGTTGTAACTGTTGTTAACAATGGATAAGATTACGGGTACATACAGTACTTCGTAAATTATGTAAAGTACTAAAATAATAGAATGGAAGAAAGATGTGAGCATACACAGCAATCAAAGCTCAGAACAAAGGTGTCTCGGCCCAGTATTGGACCATGAGTCAGAATGTGTGGGGTTCAGGGTAGGGAAATGACATTGGTGATACTTTTATTGACAATCTACATGTTAGGCATTTTACATATATTATCCCATTCAATTCCAGTTTGGCTGTTGCTAACTGTGTTATCTTGGGCATATGTTACTTAACAATTTTGTGCCTCAATTTCCCAGTTTGTATAAACAAAGCCAAACCAAAAAGCTCATAGTTATTCAGAGTATTAAAGATTACAAGTACTTTGTTAAGACTAGTGCCTGACACAGAGTAAGTAGTATTGAATGTTTGCTATTCTCAATATAGTCTCACTGATTAGAAAACTGAGGTTCTGAGCGGCTAGAGGTTAAAGAACTTAGAAGAGGATGGATTTGAAGCCCACACACTGTTCTCTATACCAAGCAGTTTCTCATTTTAGTCTTGGCTCTATGTTAGGCTAACTCTGTAACTTTAGGTAAAGTACTTAATAATTCTGGGCCTTGGTTTCATCATTTGTAAAACAAAAGCCTGTGAGTTAATAACATTTATGGCCCCTTTCAATCCTTACATTCCATAATTTTATTATGAGCTTTGATAACCAATGAACACTCAGGGAAAATGTGTTCCTCTCTAGAAGTGGGCAGGGACTAAAACAGTTGACCCTGGGCAGGTGGTAAATGGTCATAAAAGGTGAGTAATAGAATCACCAATGGAAGGTTCCCCATTTTGGGGAAAGGTCACCCCCAGCAGTCGGGTTGAAGATGTCTAAGCGTCAGAGAACCTACCCTCCAGGCTTGGGAAGGGAAGAACTTCTTGCTTGTATTGTTACACTTCCTGACAACACTACAAAAGCAAGATAAATTAATGGCAGGCAAATTTAAGCTTTGTTTACATAGGAACGAAGGAAAAGGGGAAAGCTTTTCAGATTTCGGTAGCCATGTGAGCCCGAAAACCTAGGATAGTCCTTAAGTTTCCGTAGGCACATGAGAAAAGAGTTAGGTGGCACCAAAGTTATTTGACACCCTCAATCTGAAAGACAGTAAACATAGTTTCATTCCAAATGCTGAGTCATGCTTATGACGACAAGGAGAAACACTTAAGTCTCCTAAGTTCTCTGAGGTACTGGTCGGGTCAGTAGATCGTTCTCTTCTAAAATAATTACTTCATGTTTTAAAATTTAGTTATGATAAGTGCTTCCCCTCCTACACCCTCACTCAGTTTTCTCCCTTTTTAGCCCTCAACATGTTTGTTTGGTTTTGTTTTAATTCCATGAGAAGCTGTAGCAAGTGTATGTGTGTAGGGAAAACTTTTTTTCTTGTTAATATTGTTTGTGTATCTAGTGTAATAATTTTGAAGAGTAATTTCTACATGAATGATTATTGCCCTCCTCCCCATAAAATTATCTTAACAATGAAAAAAAATTGCTTATCCATATGGGAAATTACATTACTGTTGGATACCTCAATCAGCAACCAAATCCTTTCAGTGGAATTCTTATCATAATAAGCAAGACACAGGGGCAGAGATAGAGAGGTGGAAAGCTACTTTAGGTACTCATAAATAGAAACCTAAGTTTTAAAGCACCATGTTCAAGGCTAAAAGGAAAAAATTATTTTTATACTTTATTCCTTCTAGAAGATACTGATGGAGTAAATACGGCATAGTTTTTGACTTTGTAAGTCTCTGTCGGTTTTAAAGCAGAAGGATCATAAACCTCTGCATTTTGAAATTATCTAGTGTATATATTGAAAAGTTAATTTTTTTTACCACTTTTGCCTTGAATAAAAGTGGATGCCTAATTTATGTTGAATAACTACAAATCAGCTATGTTTTAATGCAGTAATTGGAAGTAATTATTTTACAATGATTTCTAATTAAAAATTTTTTTTCAAGGCTGTAGTTGAGATTAGATGTGTATGGAGCATGGGGAAGGGGAGGCCTGAGGTGGGTTGTTTAGAAAAAGAAGATCCCGAGTAAGCTGTATGCTTATCATGCATGTTAAGCTTTCTTCTCTCTCCTCTCTGAACCCCTCCCATACACACCTTTTTCATTTGATACCTTTCCTGAATTCCACCAATGCCTAGGGTCCTCCTGCTTTCCTTTGGTTGCTTTGCGCCCCAGCCTTGGCAAGTGAAAACATGTCCAGTGCTTCTGAGTTTTCTCACCTCAAAATTCTCTACCTCCTCCCATGTCCTATTCCGTCAGGGTCTGACTTGGATTGGACCATCATGGATGGTCATGGGTTACTGATGAGAACTGAATCCCTGCTGGCTTGTTAGCTAGCAAGGTGACCAGGACTTGTGGGGAAAATAAACAGCAGACATAATAGGGCTCGGAACAAACTGTTCACCCGAGCATTCATTTCATATCAATAAACAATTATAGAACATCTATTATGTTATAGGGACTGTGCTAGGTACAAAAGTGAATAATATGTTGTCTCCATTTTCCAAGCACTGAACTGTCCTGGGAGAATGAGTGGGAAGAAAATCCAGGACTGGCACCTCAGTTCTGCCAGATTACTCCTTTTCTATGCAACGTGTTGCTCTTCTAGACAAATGTTTAGGATTTGAAAAAATGTGAAAGCAATGGTCTATTAGAGGGGTTCTCAACCCTGCCTGGGTTCTCACGTGGATCATGGGGTGGGGGGAGGGTTTCAACAGTGGTTCCAAGCTGTAGTGTGCACCTGAATCACCTGAAGGGCTTGTTCAATCAGCTAGGCCCCTGGCCTGAGTTTAAGAATCAGGTAGTCTGGAGTGAAGCCGAGAATCTGCATGTCTATCAAGTTCTCTGGTGATGCTGGCTCCCCCAGCTACACTTTGACACCCATAGTTTTAAAATATAAAGATTTCCAGGTTCCATCCACGGACTGATTCAACTGGTGTGGGGATGGGGACCTAGCATTGATCATTTAACACACCCCGCCCCCGCCCCAATGCCCTGCTGTTCCACTGGATAGACTACCCATTGGATAGGCTGGTCTCCTATTACTATGAGTTTGGGACCCAATGAAACTACATATTCCTCTGGGTCAATTATAATAATTATCTGGTATTTAAAGAAATTAGTGACAATAAATAATTGGCTGAAAAAAACCCACCCCTTGGCTGCCTTTTTTTGGACGGCCTTTCCAACCCTTCCCTGGGTATTTTCCAATACCACAGTAGAAACGTTACGTGTAAAGCTCCCAGAGATCTTCGGAGGAAAGACCTTAAAGAAATGAGTCAATTTGAACCCCATCTGCGTCCTCCTGGGGCCCCCTTGGCCTCGCCTAGCACTTCTAGTGCCAACAAGTGAGCTGGGCATGCTCAGTGGGCAGGGTCGGTTCTGGGGGTGCAACTGGGAAGCCTGCTGCTCTGCTGCCTGGGCTCTCCCCTCCCCCCACCTGTACGAGGCTGGGCCCGAGGAGCCCGTGCTCAGCATCCCACCCCCTGAAGCTTGGGCTTGGTCTTCCCTGCGGGTCTTCTCGCTGACATTCAGGCAGGGGTCAGGCGGCCGGGCACGCCTCCAGAGCGCGCGGGGGGAGCCCGGGCGAAGGCTTTGGGCTCTGACGGTGGGGTCCCAGGGGTCCGCCTGCCTCCCAGACGCGTTTCTAGGCCCAGGGAAGCCTGCCTGCCGAATAGGGGAAGCCAGATTCGGGGGCGGGTAACGAGAAATCAGGTAAGCCAGCCCCGCCGGCGTGCAGGCGGACGAGTATCTCCTGTCTCCTGGGCAGGTGGCGAGGGCGGCCCACAAGGGGGAGGGCGGAGGAAATCCGACACCTCCGCCGTCTTTCCCCGGCCTAGCCCCGCCGAGGCTTCCCGGCCCGCCAGCCGGCTGGCGAGGCGGGGCGGAGGGTCTGGAGTGAGGCCGGGCGAGGACGCGGGCAGGACTTGCGGCCTGGGGCCGGGGCCAGGGCCACGCACACGCCGCGCCCCGGTCTACTCATGTTCATTTGGAGGCGGAGACCTCGCTCGTTCTCTGCCCGCTGGTTCGCAACGCTTCCCCGCCTTCCCGGCCGGGTCCCCCGCCTCCACTTCCGCGCTTCCCGCTGGGTCGGCGGAGCCTGGGCCCGAGGTATCCGGCTGGATGTGGCGGTCGCGCCGCCGGGGTAGACCCTCGGGAGGGGAGCGGGAGGAGCGAGTTTCGGGGGAGGCGGGGGCGCGGCTGCTCTGGTGCGTCGGGTTACAGTCGCCCTGCTTGTTCGGGGGGTGACATCCACGCGCGCCTCGCTGCGAGTATCCGGACCGAGGCGCTGATTCGGGGGAGGCAGAGACTCCGCCCAGGCCCGCGGAAACGGGTGCTTCTGCCCTCTCTCCCCTCGCGCGAGAGGATCAATCTAAGGTGTGTGCTTCCCGGCAGACCCCCGTGCTCCCGCCCCGTGGGTTCTGGGGCGGGGGGTGGTCCCTCTCTGACCGGGTGGAGTCCAGTGTTGGTGTGGGTGGTGGCAGAATCTGGGGAAAGATTTAGAATTTTTCCGCCCCGACAGAACGTGGGCTCATTCGTACCGGGAGCAGGGCGGTGGGGTGGAATACTTTTGCCTCCTTGGTTAAGTGGCAGGACTTTGGGGTGAGGGTTGGTGTCTAAATGAAAGTTTGCTGCAAACTTTTGGCTTGTGGATGCCGCTCGTCTGAAAAAGAAGGACTGTTGCTCCCTTCTGAAGCAAGGGAGGGAAAGATTCTAGAAGGGGACTGAGGCTTCTTTGAGATCTTAGCTGCTGGAGTGTGACAGTTTTAGGAGGAAATGGAAGGTGTACCCTGATGAACTTAAAACAGACCCTACTCTCCACGTAGTAACTTCTGCGTCAAAAATAGAGTTGAAGCGTGCTTTGGCAGGAACGTATAGCCCTGTGACTGAAGGGCTGATCTGGAGCCCTTGACCTCTAGACTGCCTTCCATCTTCTAAGGGGGAGCATTCACTCCGGGAACTGCCCTCCTCAGGAGTGCCAAAGAAATTTACATATGCAAGTTTTCTTAGTGACGGGGCCAACCCAAATTACGCAACACTTTATAAATATCATGGGAAAGGGTGGGGACAGCTATAGAAATAGCTGACAACTAATTTAGTCAACTTTTGTACTTGTGTAAATAGGTATGGGATGGAACAGTAGGTTCCACTGAGTCCTCATTGCTTAAAACAAAACAATTTTGCATACGTTCCCAAGTTTAATAGATGTGAAGTTTTGTTTTGGAGTGTGGAGGGTAATGGGGACTGCCACACGGGGGCCTGGCACTTCCTGGTAGCTACTGACCACTCTAGTCTCTGAGTGCCACAGTTCTTGCTGGCCATGGACTGAGTGCTGGATGCCATTGCTAAACGGATGCCATTGCTAAACGGATACCATGTGCAGCCTGGGGAACCTTATGATGAGGATGTTGGAACCCTCCTGTGTTTCTCATAGGGGGATTATGTCAAGTTAAACACTCCCTTGATTTTTCCAAATCAACTCGTCAAATGATGCAGCGGTACCCTAGTAATAATGGATAAAGATGGAATTTGGGGTTTGAGAACCAGCATTGTTGGAGCTGTCCATTCTGATAGCTCACATAGTCACTTTATTTTATAGACATTCTGAGCAGCTTTAATACTCTGCTTCCTTCTCTCTCCCTCTGATTTATTAAAAGACACAATGGCTTAGCTCAGTAATTGACAAGAGGACCAATCGTCAATGCCTCCCCTCTTGTTTTGGTAACTATTTAATCTCAGAGATGTTTAGAAATATTTGACTATCATTGTACATAAGTCATATTGGTGAATAATTATAACTCTCGAATTATCCCATTTGCTATTAGTTTCTGCTTTCATTACTAGAATGTACATTCTGTGAGAGGGTGTGGGCTGCCTCACACACTTTCGTATTTCCAGTACCTAGAGTGGTGACTAGTTTGTGATAAAAGTTTTCTCAATGAGTGACTAAACTGTGGGACAAACTCTAGCTGGATGTAGTGGGGGAAGAAAACCAGAGATTTTGGCTTTAGGAAAACTATTCAACCTCACTGGGCCTCAGTTGTCTCACTACTATTATCTACATTTTGTAGATAATAATATATGATGTAACACATACAATCACTAGTGATGTTCCTTTCAGGTAGTAGACTTCAAAATATTACTTTCTTCTTTCTTATATAGTTTACTTTTTATATTCAAAAAGGGAAGACTTGGGGAAAGAATGCAGATCGTTGGATAATTTAGCTCTTGCATGTTGTGAATGAATTATCCAGGTTTTTTCCCCGTTAATTTGGTGTGTGTGATAGAAGGAGGGGGGAGGGGGAAGTTAGTGGCAGCTATGGTTATTAGAGACAGGAAACAATTTCCAGATCATTAACTAATTTCTCCTCTTTATTTTTTTAATGTGATGAAGTTTCTGCTCAGGTTTTCCAGAACTTGATTTTTTTTCTACTTGTCAACAACCAGACTCACTAGGTTGTCCTAAGTACAGAAACAACACTTTAGAAAGAGCATTAGGAATCAAATGTCTGTAACACTTGACTTCTTTTTTTTTTTATTTTTTTTATTTTTATTTTTATTTTTATTTTTTTTTTTGTGGTATGCGGGCCTCCCTCCGTTGCGGCCTCTCCCGTTGCGGAGCACAGGCTCCGGACACGCAGGCTCAGCGGCCATGGCTCACGGGCCCAGCCGCTCCGTGGTATGTGGGATCCTCCCAGACCGGGGCGCGAACCCGGTTCCCCTGCATCGGCAGGCGGACGCGCAAGCACTGCGCCACCAGGGAAGCCCCACTTGACTTCTTAAATGAAATTTTCTGTAGTCTTGTGCAGCATTATATAGTAACAAGATAAAGAAAAATATGGTTATCCTGCTTTTGAGAAGGTTAGAGTTCATTTAACAAGGTAAAACGTATAGATGTTGAACAGTTACAGACCAGTGTAAGATCTTGCATAGTCCTGTACCCAATGGTTATGGAAGGGAGAGGTTAACATGCGCTCAAGTAGCTGGAGACAATTTTGTGGTGAAGAGAATGTCACTTCAGCAACAGAGAGACTTAAAGTTTCCTGAAGATTACAGCGGATCATTTTTGTTTCAAGAATGTTTGCTATTTTGTACTTCAGTGTATTAAAAAGCCAAACAATCATATACTTTCAAAAGTAAACTTTCTATGGAAAAGCATATTAAAAACCTACAATACAGTTCTGTACATAAAGTAAATGATACTTTTCACTGTGTCTCTGAAGTTTTAAAGCCCAGGATTGGAGTTAAAAATTATAACTTTTCATTCTTACCACTTTTAACACCCTTGCTTAAAACAAAGTGTCAGATGGCCTGCCTTTTACTCTCTCCAGTTGTATATAATAGGATATCGTTTTCATCTGAAGTTTCCGGGGAAAATTACTAGTCATTAAGTTTGGGATCCCCACTACTGGCTAATTTTAGACGGTGTTATAAAAGTGGTTTTAGATGCTCTTCAAAATACTCAGGAAATTCCATCAGGATTCATCACCTTTGAGATAAAAAGGCAACTTGGAAGTTGTTTTATAGAGGAAGAAGAAGTTAATAAAAGGGTGTGTTGTATATTTCCTTGTTTTAGAATTGTTGACATGACGGGGGAAAGAAATGTAGGTGGGGGGAGAGATGATCAGATTCAACTGCAAGTGAGAAAGACAAGGGCCAACGTGGCTACAAGCCAGGAAATGTCGAACAACTTTAGACCTCTTCCTATATTACCTGACCAGGGATTGATCTTGGGAACATTTTAGGAAAAGGAAGCTTGAGGAGCTAATGGTTTGAATACCTGAGGATGTTGAGGTAATGACTGTGGTCAGAGTTTGTCTAGAACTCTAATTTTCTGTCCTGACGTGAATGTGACCATTTTTGTTTGTTTGTTTGTTTTGGTTTTTTTCCCCCTTGTTTCCCAGGATTTTCACCTTTTTTTGGCGGTTCTTACTAGTTCTTTGGGTTAAATATTTCTTCCTATATCATATCTGTGTTCTTATTTCCCATTTTTCAGTTGAAAATTTTCTGTTGATTCTTTTAAAATAAGGTTTCTGATTTGTGCAGCAGACAAAACATTGTTTCTGATTTTAATTAGGTCAAGCTCTGGTTCTGTTAGTTCACTAAAATTAGTGGGAAAAAATTAACTAATAGAAAATGTTGCCCTCCTAAGTAAAAATTTGTGACAAAATGTATTAACAAAACTCTAAAGCATTACTTGGGGATATCTTTTACTTTTTCTGGCAAAATGAAATGATTACTAGTGTACTTTATTCTGTAGCAGTCAGGTACTGTTAAAGTGTGAGCAATGACTGTTTCATTTAGATTTTTCTAGCCTCAGATTCTTTAAATAGTGATATATCCTCTACGGAATTTCATATTTGATTATCCACCTATATCCTTCAAACCCCACAAATTATAACAGTGAGGCTGTTTTCTGAAAATGAGATTTCTAGAAGCTGCTACTGTCAAATGACACGGTCTTCGAGTATGACTCGCTGACACATGCTTAGAAAGCTTTATTACTTACCTCATATGCACCAGTGACCACTAAGTCTGGTTGGTTATTCACACTAGGAACAAAAGTTGATGTTCAAGGTAAACATTTTAGGAACATTTTCATTGGGATTTTATGAGTTTCAATAAAACACAGTGAATTTCTACCTGTATTTGAAAAGTGATGAAAATAGTACGGCTCAGAGTACTAGGTTCTCAAAAGTCGTTTTCCTTTTGTTTAAACTGAAGAAAGAAAGGATGTTTTGTTTCGCTGCGGTAATATCAGAACTGCTTTGATCATATCACTCTTTGCTCCACCCTTCCGTGGGTCACTCTGCCTTATTGCATTAAATTCTAAATATTTATCTTTGAATTCATGGACGTTTCCGGTCTTGCCCCAATATTAAACTTCTGCCCTTCTCTTCCTCGTGATCCAGTCGAACTGGACTACGTGAAATTCTCTAGATCTGTTTTATTCCTCCTGCTGCCCCTATGCTAATGTTCTTCCTTCTACTTTACCTCTTTATTTTATTTTATTTTATTTTTTTCTTTTTTTTTTCTTTTTTTTTTAGCCAACTTTACCTCTTTAAAATCCTACCAATCCTTGAATGTCCTGACCACAGGCTACCAGTTTTGTGACGCTTTCCTTCACTACCCCAGTCAGAAGTGTTTTGTACATTTCCTAAACTCTTCAACTACTCTTTTTATGCCACTCATAAGTATCTCATTTACTCCTGTGTATGGTCATTATTTGAAAACATGTATAATTTCCTTTCCTGCAGAAGATCATGCAGAGCAAGGGCTGGATCTTATACAATTTTATAGACCTTATGTGCCCAACCCAAGTCCCTGCATGTGGGGACACCTAGTAAATAGTTGTTGAATGAATGATTGACTCATAATTCACTCATCCCTTAATTACCAAGAATAAGTGATAGAAATGGTTGGGGTGTGATTGGATAGCAGGTAACACACAGGCAGATGCATTTCAGATAATCAGTTAAACTGAATCTTTATCTTTTTTCAGGTCTCCCTTTCTCCCTATACATTTGGCAGTTCTTATATCTAAAGGATATTTGTTTTAGGAGGAGGAAAGGAAATTGCTGCATTTGAACCAAAGTTATAAAAGCAATCTGTGAAGAAAATCAGTGGAGGAATCTGCAAATGAGGAGGTCATTTAAGATCTGCTAAGGAGTCACTTTTGTCAGGGCTCTTAGGGCTCCCTTCTCTTCACTAACTTCTCCCTTTTCCCCACCTGCCTACCTAATCCAAGCTCTTAAGAAAGAATCCAGAAAATTAATTCATAACAAGATGACTGATAAAATTAGCTTGTCGCTATGTCAAAGGTCTCTGGATTCTAAGGGGACAAAACCTTAGGGACCATTTATGTAGGCTAAGTAGAAAGAGCTTTGGGGCTGGGCAAGTGTTTACTTCTGTGCATCACTGAAGTCACATTTTAGCCACCTGCCTGTGGCTTTGGTCAGTCTCTGCACCTGTCAATTTCTTCCTCTGTAAAATAAGGTAGCAGAACTGTCTGAATTTAAAGCCATAAAAGCGCGAGGTGTTTTATTGCTCTTGTTGAGTCTTGCAAGGGGAAGTCAGTCATGGTCAGTGGGCTCTGTTCACCTCTGGACCTGGCCGAACTTTTCCTCTTACTTCCCCGAGTTTGGGATGTCCTTTCTCTCAGCCTCTCCAGATGTGGCATTCACTTGGGAGGATGCTGCATTCCCTGCTTCGCCCTCCTGGCTTGTGCTCATAGGATCTGTTACAACAAATATCCTTTCACTTCTCTCTTTCTTTATGTTGCCCTTTTCCCCTATCCCAACCCACCATTAAGTAGCTGGGATATTTATCTAAAAAATATATATTCACAGAATTTTAAATAGGAAGGGGGTTAAAGATCCAACCTAACGCTGTCTTTTTACTATTGATAATAAATAATAATGGTAAGTATCATTTAGAGCAATTACCTTTTTCTAGGCCCTGTGCTATGCACTTTGCACACATTATTTCATATATCAACAGTGAACCCTGTTATATCAGTGAGGAAACCAAGTTCCAAAGAACATAAGTGACTTACTCAAAGCCACAGTTATGTTCCAGTATGACAGAAACTCCCTTTTTTTTTTTCTACTTTGGATTCCCCTGCTCGACTCATTGAACTTTGCCTTTTACTACTTCACTTTCTAATACTTGGTGCTGTGGGTCAACAGTTTCCACCAGTGATGCTGAATTTGTTCAGACATTGAATGCATAGCACAGTATGCCTGCCTGAAACAATATTCCTTTTTTTTTCTTGTTTTCCATGTTTTTCTTTATTTTTTTTAATTTATTATTTTTATTGGAGTAAAATTGCTTTACAATGTTGTGTTAGTTTCTGCTGTACAGTGAAGTGAATCAGCTATATGCGTACATATATATCCCCTCCCTCTTGGACCTCCCTCCCCACCCCCTGCCCAACCCACCCATCTAGGTCATCACAGAGCACCGAGCTGAGTTCCCTGTGCTATAGAGCAGGTTCCCACTAGCTATCTGTTTTACACATGGTAGTGTATTTATGTCAAACCTAATCTCCCAGTTCATCCAACCCTCCCCTTCCCCACCGTGTCCACATGTCTGTTCTCTACGTCTGTGTTTCTATTCCTGCCCTGCAAATAGGTTCATCTGTACCATTTTTCTAGATTGCACATGTATACATTAATATTCAAAAAGACACATGTACCCCAATGTTCATTGCAGCACTGTTTACAATAGCCAGGACATGGAAACGACATAAATGTCCATCGACAGATGAATGGATAAAGAAGATGTGGTACATATATATAATGGAATATTTCTCAGCCATAAAAAGAAATGAAATTGGGTCATTTGTAGAGATGTGGGTGGACCTAGAGTCTGTCATACAGAGTGAAGTAAGTCAGAAAGAGAAAAACAATATTTCTTTTGATTTGACTTCTAGGAACCATGACATTGTGAAAATCCTCTTGAGTCTTAATGAATGTGGAAACAACCTGCAACTTGGTATCAGTCTGCGTTTTCCACTCTTACACCTGGGTTTGTGAATGCTGGTGGGAAAACGAACACCATCATGCAAACCGGAGGCACCTACAAATTTATGTTCTCTAGCTTTAGCCACAGGGCAGTTCTTTTATCTTTGCCTGTTTCTAGACAGCATCTTTTCTTGTTTCTCCCTGTAGTTTTTCCAAACCTTCCGCATTTTCTTTGAGCCTTTTATCCCACTGTGTGTTTCTTGACCAGAAGATGATCGTTAGTGGTTAGAGCAGACTAAACTGTTCTAACAGAAAGATCTGAAAATAGATAAAAGCACAAACACAACAGACGTTTATTTCTTGATCATGTCATAGTCTTGGTTGGTGGATGGCTTTCCTCTAATTGATGACTCAGGCATCCTGGAACCTTTTTTTCATTTTGTGATTCTGCCATCCCTTAGGACTTTGTTTTGAAGCGTCTTCAGCTTCTCTGAAAGAGAAGAAGCATATCCACTTTCTAAATACTTAGTCTTGAAGTGAATGTAACAGTTCCACTCACATAGCATCAGCCAGAAATCAGGTGTGCAGTCACACCTATCAACAAGGGGAGACTGGAAAGTCTAGTCTGGCTGGGAGAGGAAGAGATTATGGGTTTTTGGTGAAGAGTTGGCTGTACCTTTCACAGTGTCCTTGCCTCCTGTTATACGGAGAAAACAGAGATATCATGTCAATATTTTGATATCTTAATATTTTGTTCTCCTTTCCACATCTTCCCTGTATCTGAATATATTAACTCCATCATTAACTACCAACTTAGAGGTAGAGTTATCCAGATTTTATGCTTTCCCCAATACTCTAAGTCCCCCATTTCTTCAGCTAGCTTACTCTATGAAGTTTCTCCATGTTCACCTGCATTTTAAATATTTACAAGAATGTTCAAGACTCTCCCATCACAATAACAAACAAGACCAAAACCCAAAACTATTCCTCCTCTCTTCACTCCCCTCTAGCTACATGCTCATTCTCTCCTTTCTTTCAAGCTACACTTCCTGAAAGTATTTTATATGTTGTTTTTCTACTTCATTACCTTCCGTTCACCCCCCAACTGTTGAAAATTTGGCTTCTACCTTAGATGAATCTGCTCTTTTTATGATTATTGGTTTCTCCCCGACTGGCAAATCCATAGGCGCTTATGGCTTGAAATTTCTGTGATTCTGCTGATTCCCTCCTTTGTGAAATTGAACTTTCACCAGGCTACTGTGACACTTCATTCTTCTTTTGGGCTACTCTTTATGGGTCTCTTTGCAGATTCTTCCCCTTGATGTTGTAATTCCCAGGGTCTGTTCTTAGTTCACTGTCTTCTCATTGTAGATGTTCTCTGTACCATCAAGTACATCTATATCTTTGATTTTGATGATTTCAAATCAACATCCCCAACCAGACCTCTTCCTTGATTTTAGACTCAGTGGATATTTCCACAGTCAAGACAGGACTCATAATTCCCCCTCCCCGCCCCCATGATGTTTTTCCTCTCATTGAAGGGCACCACCATCCTTTCTTCCACCTGCATCATCCACTCATTTGTTAAGTTTATCAGTCACCTAACATGTGCTAGGCATTTTTCTACAAATTAAAATTATAGTGGTGTACAAAACAGATACAGTCTCTTCTCTTGTAGCATTTACATTGTCAGGGAGGGGGAAATTTTCCCCTCTACCTGTCTTGAGTTCTTGTGGCTGGATTAGTAACAAAATTGACATAAGACATTAACAGGAGAAAAACAAATTTTAATTAATGCACTCAGAGGTCTCATTGAAATGGGACATAAGAAGTGGCCAAAGCAGACAGCTTTTATATTTTTAGACAAAGAAACAATAAATTTGTGAGGAATTGACAGGACAAAGAAATTTAGGTTTTGGTGCTCAATTAGTAAGGAACCTAACCAGAGTTTGGGCTTGAAGAAGTAACAAGGTTTGTTTATATAGGCATCTCTGCCCAAATTCCCTATCTCTGGCCTAAAGGGTGTCCTACTTCCAGATTCAGGGAGTGTACCTTTCACATGAGAGATTTATTTCTTAGTTTCAGGGAGACAGAAAGGAGAGTCAGACTGTCCCTCTTGCATTCACCATTTCTTAAGGAACTTGAATCCAAAATAATCAATATACCATTGTGCATATTTTGGGGTGGCCTGCCCTGAGCCCTAGCAACATTCTGGGGGGTGCAGGGAAGAAATTATAATGATTAAATAAAGATGAGATGTATGAGCTGATGAGAGCTGTGATTATTTTGGATTTGGATGGTTTGGGAAGGCCTCTCTGAAGAGCTGACATTTGAGCTGGGTCCTGAGTGAGCAGGAGGTAGCTGTACAGAGATGAGCAAAGCATTCCAGGCAGAGGAGACAGCTGGTACCAAAACCCTAATTGTATTCTTGATGAATCTGACGGGCAGAAGAAGGTAAATAAACCCAGAACTTCGTGAGAGTCAGAGGTATCTGTATTAGTTTCCCGTGGCTGTTAAACAAATTACCGGAATCTTGGTGGCTTAAAACAACAGAAATTTATTCTCTCTTCGTTCAGGAGGCGTCCAAAATCAGTATTACTGGGCCAAAATCAAGGTGTTGGCAGGCCATGCTCCCTTCTGAGGCTCTAGGGGAGAATCTGTTCCTTGTTTCTTTCAGCTGCCAGTGTCTCCTGGCATTCATCAGGTTTTGGCTGCATCACTCCAATCTTTGCCTCCGTGGTCACATTGCCTTCTTCTCTTCTGTGTGTGTCAAATCTCCCTTTTGCTTCCCTCTTATAAAGATACATGTGATTGCATTTGGGGCTCACTCTGATAATTCAGGATAATCTCTCCACTCAAGATCCTTTATTTAATCACATTTGCAAAGTCTTTTTTTGGGTTGTTGTTATATAAGATAACACTCATGGGTACCAGGATTTAGGATGTGGATATCTTTACACTACTACTACTCAACCTACCGTAGTGTCCAAGAGAATCTTTAAAAAGTAGGCAAGGGCCAGATCCTATAGAGCTGTACAAGCCAGGATAAGGCATTTAGATTTCTTTCTGAGGTTATATAAGCCATTGGAGGATTATGTGCTGGTAAATGAAATGGTTTGGTTTTGCTATAACATAATGTCTCTCAACTTTTTTTTTTCCATTATGTCTTTCCAAGAAGAAAAATTAAGTTGAAATTAATTAATTAAAAATTTAAATTAATATTTCCCTAGCAAGAATATATTCCTTAAATATAAAAAATAAGATTTTGTTGCGTAGAGATGAGCTTTGGAGGACCACAGCTCATTATAATATGTAAGATTTTTCACCGTTCTGCCCCAAGAACCAACTTTGTCCCCTTGTGAGTGTTGCTGTTCCCATTGAGCCTGTGTGCTATCAAAGGCTGATCTGGCTACACAAAGTGGACTGGATTGTGGTAAGTAGGGGAGGGAAGATTGGATGCAGGACTCCAGTTAAGAGTCTATTTTAGTTGCCCAACTAAGGAATTATAGTTGTATGGATGAGCAGGTGTTAAAGATGGAAAGAAGTGGGTGGATTTAGGATTTGTTTTTGCAACCAAGTGAGTTGACTGAACTTTCTGATAGATTAATTCTCTGGGGAGAGGAAACAAGAATTGAGACAAAGGCTTACATTTTTTACTTGAGCAGCTGGGCCATAAACTGAGAAGAGGAGAATTGGGAGAGAAGCAATTCATGTACTTAAAGGAAGATGTAAAATGTTCTGTTTTGGCTGTGCTAAGTTTGAGGTGCTTCTTAGACATTCCTTTGGAGATGTCAGTTAGACAATTGGATAAATGGAGTCTGGAGATTCTGGGAGGGGTTTTGGCTGAAGATATGGAGCTAGAAGTTATTTGCATATAGTTGTATTTGATAGTGGATGGAATTACCTATGGAGAGTGTGTAAATAGAGAAGTGGGCCATTGGAGCACTGTATTATGCAGAAGAGAAGGAGGAGTTGCCAGTGGGGTAGGAGGGAAACCAGGAGGGTGTGGTGTCCCTGAAGTTAAGAATTCAAAATGTTTTTAAAAGGAGACATTAAAATGTTTTTGAAAGCTTATTGGATTGAGTTGTGGAAGTAGAGACAGTGCTTAGAGACAACTCTTTCAAGTAATTGTGTCATGAAGAGAAGCTGAGAAATGGAAAAGTTCCTGGAAGAAGTTACTGGTTAAGGGATGGTTTCTTAGAACCAGAGAGTAATAGAATGAGTTTAAGTAGAGAGGAAATGTTAGAATGATTAACTAGAAACGAAAAACTGATGAAGACAGGAGAGAGTGATGGATAACTGTTGGAGTACAATTCTTGAAGAGGCAAGAAGGGAGATTTAGGGACAAAGGAAGAGGTTGGTCTTCACTAGGATCAGTGACATGCATGTGTCCTTTTAATTTATCTCCCAGCACTGCTTCTGGTAGTGGGGATTGGGAGGATGGTCTTTCAACTCAAATGTGTCTATCCATCCTACTAGGAATGTTGTGAGGATTAATATAACATGTATCAACCTACTAGCACAGTCCTTGTAACACAGTATGTAGCCAACAAATATGCTTAAAAGCTTTCTTTGGTGATCCATTGCTTACTGGACAAAGACCAAAATCCTTTGACTGGCACATAAGATCTCCAGAGATTTTACCCTTGCTTGCCTGTTCAGTCTCCTCACCTCCTCACTTATAACTATTGTATACCCCCCTGTTCTCTAGACATACATATTACACCCCCTTGTTCTTGAAAATGCAATACTCATTCATACAGTCATGTCTTTGCTCATGTTCACTTGGATCTGTTGAACCTTCAACATTTGATTAATTATTGCTTTCTCTACAAATCTGCCCTGATGATGTTTCCTACCTCCTCTCTTAATTAACCCCATGGGTAATTACTCCCTTAGCCCCTAGTCCAAACCTTATTTGTATCACTCATATTTGTTTTAGAATCTTCTTCTCCAAGTTGTGAGTTCCTTAAAGACAGACACTATAAATTATTCACATTTGTTTACTCACAGTCTTAACACAGTAGGTGCTGAATGAATATGTTGAATAAAGGAAAACTCAATACATATTTAAGTTTACATATTGCCTCTCTGTTATAAAATAGAAACTATATTTTGTGTACCATCTTTTTCTTTAATAGTGGAGGCAAATTTTCTGACGAAGCAGAGGACGAAGCAGAGGAAAATTGGTGACCATGTAGTTAGTGAGTAGGCAGACTTAGTCCTGTGTTCTTTTTCTTTCACCGAGTGACTTTTATTTGAGTTATCCAGTGATTGATTTTGTTCACCATAGTCATTGCTTTGTGTTGGGTTGTAATCGTTAACTTTTGCAGTTATACCCCCAAAGAACCTCAAACAAATGTGGGTTTCTGGTATTGGTTCGGTATGCTTGACCGGGTGGTTTCCAGTGCCCGCTTACAATTGCAGGATTGGTGTGTAGAGCCTTTGGGAACCTTGGTCAGGATGTTCAGTTCCTTTTAGGTCTCTTCAGACCTTGGTTCCCTTGATCCTATGAACTGATTAATTATATTTAACAAAGAATTGAGATAATTGTAAATCAGACATCAACAATCAGAATCTAGTCAGAAAAGGGTGGGAAGAGCAAATGTGAGATGAGGTGGCAGGAGTGAGTCACTCCTTGTTGTCAGTGGACTAGGAGTGGTGGGTAAGAGGGCAAAGGTGGGTTGAGGGGTGATGGAGGCATCTGTGGGGAGTGGGCGGCATTGTGTGGACATGGGCAAAGGTGGTTTGGAGGATACAATAGACTGTTGGCTAGTGGTTGGCATGCACTGAATGAATGGCCAAACAAGGCTCTTTGGGCACTTAAATGACTCTTGTTCCTAGGTTCTTGCTGTGTAGTTAGTCAGAGTCATGGTATATGTTTTTACATCTTGGGATAAGGGCATGATCCTAAGAAGGGACACATTCTTGAGAAATATCTGTTTCTTTAAAAATACATTGACTCATAGAGTTGACTGTTTTGGTAGCATTTTGTTTTTATGTTAGTATTTTTTTTCCAAGGTAGAGGGTGTTCAAGGTTTGTGATAGAGCCAGAAAGCAATTCCTCACCCTCTCTGAACTAACAATAAATACCAGGAAATATTCTGAATAGAGGACAAAAAACCACTCTTATGGGTCAGAGTTTTTCCAGTGACTTGGGTTAACTCAGGACACAAACCTTAGATCAAGCCTCTTACAGAGACGGTTTTAAATCCACTGACTAATTGAGCTACTGGAGGTAGACTATAAACATTGGATTCCATGTGCTCAGAGCCTGACCTAAATCAAAAGAGCCTGCTGCGTCCTGTGACCTCTGGAACAGCTGACCTGTGGCCTGGAGTCAGATCTGCATTAGATGCTGGGCTTCACAGGGTTTTTATTTTTGATAGAACGCTCCACAAATAATGGTATCCGTTCTGTGGAAAAGAATGTTTATTTGGGGGAGAGATGCTAGAGAAATGCTGGAGAGACCTGCCTACTATTTTCTTTTCCAGGGGAATGACTGACAGGATTCATTTCCCCAACCTGGGAGTCTTAAGTGCACTTGCTTGGTCAGAGCCAAGTGCTGCTCGGGCGAAAGCTAGGTTACGGCTGCCTTCGTTCTCTCTAACCACAATCTGTATCGCCCTGTTCAGCACTGCACGCGTGGGGACCCATTGCGGGTTACGTATGAGTAATGGGAGTTGTTGACAGCAGATATACTTCTACACTTCATCTACATTATCTCAAATTTTCCATGTAAGTTGCGAAACAGATGAGATTTTATGCATGAGAAGACGAAAGCTCACAGTCAGTCACACAGCTAGTAAGTGACTGAGTTGGAATTCAGTCCAGGGGCGGGGGGTCTCTGATGACCCCTACACTGGCTACCTCCTGCAGAGAATGTTCTATTGACTGGTCAGTGGTGTGGTTTGAATATGCCAAGGACAGCACCCTATGACAGAAGGATCCCAGTTATGCCTAGGGGAGTCGCTGTGTTCCTGCGTGTAAGCACTGAATTGTCACGGGGCAGGGAAAGGGAGAGAGTGTTGGCCTCCGTCTAGGATGGTCTGTGCTTTCTCCGTGTACCTGTGGCTTCCTTCAGGGCTGGCACCGTGGAGGGGTCCCCTGGGTGTGTTGTTGGCTGAAGAGTTTCTGTGTTTATGGAGTTGAATCCTGGGGAACACTAAATGCCAGTAAGTTCGATCAGGTTTGCAGTCACTGGTTTGATTAGTTGTTGGGATTTCTGATGTTATGGTAAACTTTAAATCCCTGAGACCATGTAATATGAAATAACTAGAAATTCTAGACTAGTTTAGGGGTAGTTTAACTCAGGCTTAAATAGTTATTGTGTCAGATGCTCGAGGCAAATTCATCCCAGTTAGGGTAGAGACTGTTCTTCAGAATAAGGTAGATAATTCTGTGACATTTTCTAGTTCTTGTTCCAAGAGTGTCCTAATAAATTCTAAAGGCAAAATATCCTTTTCCTTCTCTGTGTGGGTCTTTTACTCTATCTAGTTCATTAAAGATGAGAAAAGTTGTGTAACAGGAAAATCACTCAAGTGGTGGTCAAATGATATGGGATTTAGTGAAATGTCAGCCATCTATCTGCACGGTGCTCTTTAGAGCTCTTTTTTTTTTTCCTCTTTTCTCTCACTCACACATACACACACATAGATTGGTTTTTTTTTTCTTATTACAAGAATAACATGTGATCATTTTAGAAATTTAAAAAATGATACACACAAGGAAGATAATAAAAATGACTTTCAACCCTACGACCCTACCATACGACCCAGCAGTCCCACTACTGGGCATATACCCTGAGAAAACCATAATTCAAAAAGAGTCATGTACCAAAATGTTCATTGCAGCTCTATTTACAATAGCCAGGACATGGAAGCAACCTAAGTGTCCATCAACAGATGAATGGATAAAGAAGATGTGGCACATATATACAATGGAATATTACTCAGCCATAAAAAGAAATGAAACTGAGTTATTTGTAATGAGGTGGATAGACCTGGAGTCTGTCATACAGAGTGAAGTAAGTCAGAAGGAGAAAAACAAATACCGTATGCTAACACATATATATGGAATCTAAGAAAAAAAAATGTCATGAAGAGATTAGTGGTAGGACAGGAATAAAACACAGACCTACTAGAGCATGGACTTGAGGACATGGGGAGGGGGAAGGGTAAGCTGTGACGAAGTGAGAGAGTGGCAGGGACATATATGCACTACCAAATGTAAATTAGATAGCTAGTGGGAAGCTGCCGCATAGCACAGGGAGATCACCTCTGTGCTTTGTGACCACGAGAGGGGTGGGATAGGGACGGTGGGAGGGAGGGAGACACAAGAGGGAAGAGATATGGGAACATATGTATATGTATAACTGATTCACTTTGTTGTAAAGCAGAAACTAACACACCATTGGAAAGCAATTATACCCCAATAAAGATGTTAAAAAAAAAAAAAGACTTTCAACCCTACTATTCAAAGATGAGATTTTAAATATTTTTGGGTATGTCCTTCTAGCCTTTATGTGTGTGTGTGTGTGTGTGTGTGTGTGTGTGTGTGTGTGCACATATACTTTACAACAGAAACACACACAGATACTATTTTATCTACTTTTGTTCTCTTCATAATTAATTTTCTATTGCCCATTACCCCATCTCTATTCAGAGTGTAATTAACCCAGAAAGAATTAATTCCCAAGCAGTCAAGAAATTCTAGAATGTGTAACTTACTTAAGGCTGTCCACTTATTTCTAGACATTTATAATTATTACCAGCATAAAAATGTTGCTTTTTCAAGTCAGAGTGGAGCAAGAGGATGGCAGTCATTTAGGCCTGGTGAGTGACCTGCCCTTGTGGTCCAGTTTGAATGGGAAAAATGGCAGGAGACTCTGGAGAGCAGAAAGCCAGGCTTATGGGGTCTAGCAATGCATGAAAAAGGAAATGTCTAGATGATCTCAATCTTTTATGTGAGGAATCTGAAGTCCAGAAAACTCTTGTGGCTTTGTTGAGGCTGAGATTGTTGCAGGGTGGGGGTCTGGCTCCGGTTGCTGACTGCCTGTCCTGTGATTGCTGCAGAGCCTCAAGATACAGCCTGAAAAACAAGCCACGCTCTTGCTGCTGCCAAACTAACGACCAAGGGAGTAGGCACAAGTGCACTGGGTGAGGTCATGCCTGAAGGTCGCTGCGTGGATGTTGGAACCTGGCATTTTGACAGGAGTCCTATTAGAAATACCATTTTGTAAGTCATTTTGTAAGTCCTGACGGCCTTGTGGTAAAATCACAGGCTCAACTATGGGCTAAATTTTTTGGATTAACTTTGGGTTTCACTTAACATTATCTCAAAATTTATGTTTGAGAAGAGGCTGTTGAGTATAAGTTGCTAATGTGCTCTGCTGATTTCCATCAGCTATGTGCTTTGACTGACAACAGTGCGAGCGTAGCCCACTGGGGTCTGGTGAATTACATCTGCTCAGCCAGAGTGTTTCTTGAGCTGGAATTGAAATGCATGGCCCTTTAGTTTCCAGTGTGATGCCAACACTCAGGCAATTGACTTTTGCTCTTCAGTCTCCAGCAGGGGGAAAATTATGAAATAAAATGGGGAGAGGCCAGGCATCCTCGAGATTCAAACCCATAAATATAAATAACTGTAATTAGTCATATGCAGTCTCTCTTGTCTATTACCTCTATACTCAGTGTGTCAGTAAGTTTCACACAGCTCTTTAGCGCCCTGCCTGTGTGGTTGGTGGGGAATGTTCCGAGTGCCTCAGCTTGTTGAGATGTGACCTAGGGTTCTTTTCCAATATGAGTTCAAAATCAGTTCAAGATATCATGAGTTGCTGGGGGGGAAAGTCACCTGCAACATACCCTAGCCCAAGGGGGAATAGAAGTATAAAAAAGACCTCTGCTGTTGGCATTTGAGAGGCTCTCTCAGTTGACACTCTGTTCTTTGTTACCAGCTTGTTAGACTGAATGGGCTGGAACAGTATTTCAAGTGTGTAAGTTCAGCAGACATTTATATTCAAGATTATCTCTGAAGTGTTTGTTTTCCTATTACAGAATCCTATTTTTGATTGTGGTTTACATTTTTTTTTTACTATTTTCTCATATGATTTATTAACTCTTCCTCTCTCTCTCCCCATTACGTCCTTAAGAAATGGTGTCCTTAAGAAAGAGCAACTGCTTTTACTCTTATTTCCTTGGAAAGCATCCTCTACGCTGTAGCTAGGGTCAATCTTCTTTCCTCCCTCCCTCTGTATAAATTCCATTGTATCATCGCACTGATTAGGACCTTCCACTGATTTTCTATCTCTAGCTTGTCAGAATAAACACCTTGCTAGAAGGAAGTCATACGTGACTTGGCACATGTCTGGCTCTCTGACCTGATCCGGAACCCACTGCCCACGTGATTCACTGTGCTGCCCCTACAGTGGCCTTTCAGTGTCCAGTGGAGGCCAGGCGTACACCTGCTGTGTGTCTTTGTATGCCTGTCCCCTCTGTGTAGAAGGCCCTTCTATTAGATTCCTGCGTGGCTGGCTCTTCCTCCTCAATTATGTTTGTGCCAAATAACCTGCATGGACTTTCTATCTAAAGTAGATCTCTCCTACCCCCAGTCACTCTCCAACCTAATTACGTTCTTCATAGCACTTGTCAGTTTCAAAGTACTCAATTTTTAAATTTGTTTATAGGTTTATTTTTTGTTTCCCCCAATCCATGAGAGCAGAGATATTGCCAGCCCCTAGAACAATGCGGAGGATATAGCAGACATTCAGTCAATCTGAGTTGAATCCATGTAGGAATGAA
Source organism: Physeter macrocephalus (assembly GCF_002837175.3). Lineage (NCBI taxonomy): Eukaryota > Metazoa > Chordata > Mammalia > Artiodactyla > Physeteridae > Physeter > Physeter macrocephalus. Next base: position 62,855,687 of record NC_041215.1, read on the forward strand.
TGCTCCTCTTTTCATCTTCCTTAGTTGGGTAGTTCCTTCAGTGATACTTCCCTGAGTTTTGTTGAACTGTTGCTTTCATTATTTTCTTAGAGTGTACAATTTTAATCTCTCCCTCACCAATGGTAAGTGCATTTTTCATAAACCAGTTTCCAACAATGAATTTTTAAGTTTTTTAAGAGTGGCAGATAGCTTCTTTTTTGGCCCATTTATCTGTAATCTTTTCCTTAAATCCAAGAGAGCACAGAAAAAAGGTTCTAGTTGTTTCTAGAGCAGAAGCATACAGCTTTGCCATGTTTTTTTTCATATATGTAATGTGAATTTGTTCAGATGAGGCAGAAATGAAATAAGAATTTTCTTTTTCTTATCTTGGACTATGTGCTTGTATCTGGCTTGAAATTCTTAATCTTCATCGGAGACCTGTGTAGTTTGTTTCATCCACGCTGTGTACCATAAACTTCTGGTAAGACATTATCTGGTAAGATCCACTGACCTAGAACAAAGGAAGGAAGGGGGAAAAAGGCCCTTGAATAAATAGAGCCAGAATGTTGAAAATCCAAAAGCTAGAATGCTAATGAGTTGCTCCTTTTGCCTTGCTCAGAGTTATTTATTTGTATTTTAAACACAGTTTTAGCTAAGTTGGCTCTCACTTTTCTGACCACAGTGGCAACAAGTTAGAAGTGATCTGGAGAGCTCAAAGATCAAAAGGGAAAATTACCATCAGCCCCATAGTTTGAAGAACCAGGAAAACTTTATAAAGCAGATACAGGAAGAATTCAAATGGGAACAGTGTGGTTTGGAGCCACTGAGTAAAGAGGTAATAGTATTCAACTGTTCTGAGGACATTACCCTAGCAGCATAGTCTAATGTATGTAAGGATGGCTCTAAGTCATCAATAATTGAATTCCTGGTTAATATTTTTGAGAAGACAAAGTGTGATTTGTATTTTTGAAATATTTAAATTCAAAATAGTTTAGACTTTAAAAAAAAAAACAACTATAAACTCCATTCAAATGTAAGCTCTTAGAAGGCAGGGAAGCTCTTAGAAGCACAGGCTCCGGAAGCGCAGGCTCAGCGGCCATGGCTCATGGGCCCAGCAGCTCAGCGGCATGTGGGATCTTCCCGGACCGGGGCACGAACCCGTGTCCCCTGCATCGGCAGGCGGACTCTCAACCACTGCGCCACCAGGGAAGCCCTAAGG
>NC_041215.1:62857655-62884398 GCF_002837175.3 Physeter macrocephalus
TTTTGCGGTACGCGGGCCTCTCACTGTTGTGGCCTCTCCCGTTGCGGAGCACAGGCTCCGGACGCGCAGGCTCAGCGGCCATCGCTCACGGGCCCAGCAGCTCAGCGGCATGTGGGATCTTCCTGGACCGGGGCACGAACCCGTGTCCCCTGCATCGGCAGGCGGACTCTCAACCACTGCGCCACCAGGGAAGCCCTAAGGCAGGGATTTTTGTTATGTTTGTTCTCAGTTGTATGTTTAGTGCCTGGCATATGTTAAATGATTAGTAAGTAATTATTGAATGAAAGAATGAATGCAAGCCTTAATCATCCAACATTGCTAAATAAATAGGATATTAAGGTAGTGCCAAGTTTAGTGCAGAAGGTTTTTTTTTTTTCCCCCCTGCACCTATTGAAGAAAAACCATAAAATAATACAAATTTAAAGTTAAAATAGATCTGGACATTTTCAAAGATGCTTCATTTATAGGTGGAGTGAAGATCAGCAAATTCAAATGATTTGCCTGAAGTCAGAAAGCAAGTTAGTGGTATAGATGGAATTACAAGGCGAGTCTCCTTAATCTCTCCTTCTAGAATACCCACTGGTGATTTTGTTTTTTAATATGGTATTTCAAGAATTAAAAGAATATAGAGGTTTTTGGTGTGTGTGTACCTTTTTTGGGGGGGTGGCAGTTTTAGCAAGAATATTGAGTAGAACCCTTGATCTTCTCCTGTGCATGCTATTTCAATTTTAGACGGTCAGATGCTAGGGTATTAGCTGTGTAATGTTGGTACACAGTGTCTCATGCACAGTGACTAGACTTGTTTATAGTCTAATACTTGAAAGCTTTCCACTTAGGGTGTGTGCCCGTCCTTTTAAAGAAGAAAAGAAAAATCTAAAAAGGAGAGGCTTGGAGAGGTTGCCTCATTCAAGTGGGGACAATAAGATCTTATGACCAAGACTGTTTTAGCCAAGATGACTGAGATGGAAATACAGTTTTGTTTATTACTTTTGCATAGGTGAAGACCTACTATCTTTTCTTCTCCTTTTTGAGGGGCCAGGGGATGGAGCATTTACAAACTTTATGATATGTATGATATGTATGTATGATATGTATTCCATACTTTTGAAAGAAATTTTTGTTAGAAATATGAATTACTGCAGTCTATCTCTCCTGTTGTCTGATTCTTACTTCCTTAAGGGTGAGACATTTTTAGGGAGTGTCATCACTAAGCTAAATAATATAAAATATTATTTTGTTGTAGTACATCTTGGATTTTCTTTGCATCTATGCTTTTTGTGTGTAATTTGACCCTTTGTTGATAGCTAGATTTATACATGCAATGGATTATAAGATATGTAGGGGAGTGAATTTTAAATGCAAATTTCAGCAGGCTATAGGGGAGAAGTGGTTACAGGATGTAAAAAGTGGTTAGCTTTATTTCCTGGGGATCTTCTCCAGCTCAAGGAAGCAGAATAAATGGTTTCCCCACCCCATATACTTTTTGGTCTCTGTTATAACTCCCAACGATGTCTTATGCATTAATAGAGCTGTAATAGAGCTGTAATTAAATTTAGAACTTTTAAATTTACAATGTAAGTAAATTAAATTAACTGAAATTATTGTGCTATAACTAATTATCATAAAAATTATATCATAGTTTTTTATGAGCTCAAATTTCATAAACTATCTTCAACAAGTATTTCCTAAAATGCATTTTTAATGACATATATAATGCAATTGCTACTGGAACTTTTGAAAGAATTGGTACATTTTCCTCGTATTTGGTGATAAAAATAATGAATAAAGCTGAGTTAACGCAATTGGCATCAGCATTTTGAAGTAAAAAAAAAAAAGCCAGTTTTTCAAAGTTTTGTTTGTGCTTATAACATTCTAAGGCAGATTCTCAAAACTTCTACATCTGTGCTATTCAAAAAAAAGAGATTTTGGAAAAATGATCTTAAGTTTCTTTAAGATTTTTTTGAGCCTTAAAAAAATCCCTATATTTAGTAGATAGTTTTTCCTAATTCATAATGCCCTATTTCTTAAAAATATATGATATTGGATAACAACAATCAGATCTCTGATTAAGATCCAGGCAAATAGAAGCTTAATTATCTTAAGCACTTCCTTTTCTGAACATGCTAAATTAATTGAAATTTTCTTAGGGTATATTTCTTTTGACTAAAGTTCATTATCATCTATATGTGTTAAAAACCTTTTCATTTGATTCACAGTGCCTGCGCACTATTTTATAGCACCTAAACCCTTTTTATATGATGAAGTAGATGTGTTTTTGTTTTGTTTTGTTTTGTTTTGCGATACGCAGCCCTCTCACTGCTGTGGCCTCCCCCGCTGCGGAGCACAGGCTCCGGACGCGCAGGCTCAGCGGCCTTGGCCCACGGGATCATCCCGGACCGGGGCACGAAGCCGTGTCCCCTGCATCGGCAGGCGGACTCTCAACCACTGCACCACCAGGGAAGCCCCAGATGTTTTCTTATGGAACATTTTAGGGTGTGTAGTCAACAGCCATGATTGTTATGACTTTATAAGGGTTTGTTATGTTTATAATAAATCCGGAGGAGAGGCTTGATATATTTTAGGGTAAAGGCAGATATTTTGAGCTCTGTTATTTGATTTGCATTTTATTCTATAACAAAGTAAAGGGTTTTTTCTTGTCTTAATTACTGAAGTAGACTCTATAACAGAATGTAAAATCTAAAAAAAAGGGGGTTTATGCTGCTAGAAGAATGTGAACCATTTTCCTAACCCAACAATAGGGTTAGTAAAGGGGCAGAAAGATTGCAAGAAGCGCCGGACTGGGACTTCCCTGGTGGCGCAGTGGTTAAGAATCCGCCTGCCAATGCAGGGGACATGGGTTCAATCCCTGGTCCCGGAAGATATCACATGCCGCGGATCAACTAAACCTGTGTGCCACAACTACTGAGCCTGTGCTATAGAGCCCGCGAGCCACAACTACTGAGCCTGTGTGCCGCAACTACTGAAGCCCGCGTGCCTAGAGCCCGTGCTCTGCAACAAGAGAAGCCCGCGCACCACAACTAAGAGTGGCCTCCGCTCGCCGCAACTAGAGAAAGCAAAGAAGACCCAACGCAGCCAAAAAAAAAAAAAGAAAAAAGAATCACAGGATTAGTGTGGTCTGTTTGCCTAAAGAATTATTTTTGTGTGTGATTCACTGGTAACATTTCTTATTCTTCAAGACAGAATTAAAGCTTTTTTCATTGTCTGCTGTATTCTTTTCAAGTGAGGCATTTCTTATTAGTTGATACATAAATGCAAGTTTATTATTTCATAGTTGACATGCTATCCACTCAATTCCTTAACCTGACTTGTGTCTTTATAAGGGGTGGGCATTTTGGGGAAGGAATGCTCCAGAATTTCTCTTATAAGGGGCATTTTATTTTATGCCTCTCAGGATTACCTTAAATTACATATATGGTAAACAAAGAAGGCAGACATATATTTTTATGGAAAATCACTGATAGGATTTTACAACTTTAAACAAAAACCCATTAACATATCTAAGATGATAGAGAATATTTATTAATTTCAGTTTTAAAATGATTTTAAAATGGAAAACAAGTTCACCTGCATGAACTAATTATAGTTCTTCATGATTTTTAATAGCAATTCTATGGAGAGCAAATACAGTGGAAATCATTCCATTATGAATTAAACTATGATCATTTGCATTTAATGAATATAAATCTATTATTAGCTGAGATGGGCTTCATTGATTTCTTGTAATTCTAGAGTGAACCTTATGAAAATAAGAGAAAAGGGTCAAATCTGTGACTTAATAGTATTGGTATGCATTTTAGAAATGGCAGAAAACATAAATACATAATATGGAAGTTGCCTTGGAAACCCTATTTATTTTTTTAAAATTGAGTCTTACATAATAAATGACAGAGTGTGAGCATGTATCCTCTTGTTCTTCTGGGGCCTTCTTCCCTTTTGATATGTTTTCATTTTAGAGGACTTTGTGAAGTAAATGCTTTAATTGGTTGTGGCATTGCATATTAAATTAAAAAAAACAAAAATTACACCAAAAGAATTCATGTGATAATGTTTGAGTTGAATTTTTATAAACAGAGACTTCTAACTGGATCATTTTAAATGGTTGACTTTATTTTCTCCTCTTTTTTGGGGGGGGGGTGCCTTTTGCTTACATTTCTATTTTTTTTTTTTTTTTTGCGGTACGCGGGCCTCTCACTGTTGTGGCCTCTCCCGTTGGCGGAGCACAGGCTCCGGACGCGCAGGCCCAGCGGCCATGGCTCACGGGCCAGCCGCTCGGCGGCATGTGGGATCTTCCCGGACCGGGGCACGAACCCGCGTCCCCTGCATTGGCAGACGGACGCTCAACCACTGCACCACGAAGGAAGCCTTTGCTTATATTTCTTAAAGTCTAATTTGAACCTCTGAAACCAGCGCAGCCCTTTTCTGTGCCAACTCCTTCTGTCAAGCTTCCAGGCGCCTGCTGTCCTTTGAGCCTGAGGGATGGTCCTGGGCTAACCTCTGTCTCAGTCATCTGTAGCTGTGAGTTGTGTTTGTTCTAAAATGATATAATTGACCTAAAGGTGCCCCAGAGTGACTAGGAGGAATCAGTTCCAAAGTACCTTCTGGCTTGAAGCTATGTGGACCAATACAAATATAGTGTTTGTTTTCTTTCATTTTCTCTTTGTTGCCGGATTCTGTTTCTCTTTTGTCTTTTTTTAAATACTCTCCAGTCATTGAGATTTTTTTTTTCCATCTTTTGGGTTGGACCCTTCTGGCAAGGGATTTCCTGGGGAAATTGATTGGAAATGGAACCTGCCCTTCCCTAAAGCAGTCTGGCTTTTGGATAGGGTGTGAAAGACAGGGACCAAGCTAGGGTTTGGATGCTGTGCCAGCCATCCAGACGTTGCCTGAGCTTCCTCATCAGCCACAGGCCAAAATTTTGGACATCCAGAGTCTGAGGACTCTTTACATTTATAAGTTTTGTGCTGACTTTTACATGGTTCTTTCATTTATCTTGTTTTTCAGGAGAATACTTTTCTCAATGATTTCAGAAAAATCTTTTTGTTTGTCCTTTGATATCCTTGTTCAGTGTATGTATTTTTTTACAACTGTAGGCTGTAAATTGTTATCATTGTTATTATGGTGTTTGTGGTTTAGGGAAAAAAAATATATATATGTATGTATATGTATATATATATATATATGCACACAATAGAGGAAGGCCTAGGGAAGGTGAAGACACTTTTAGGTGTCTCCTGTTTTTTCAGGATTTGATACATTCACTATTTCCATTGGGATAATCTTTGGTGGATAACCATTAGGTCCATTTTCTATCGGGACTTGGTCTAAATCCTTTTCAAAAATGTTTAAAGCAACTGAAAAAAGAATGATTCAATTTCAGTTTATGGACTAGGGCTCCTCTCTGTTTGCAGAGAACAGGCTGATGGGCCTCTGATGTTGACTGTTTTGTTCATTTATGTCTGACAGCTTTCAAAAAGCATGCTTGAGGGCTCACTCTGTGTTTCTGTAGGGATCACATGCTGCTGTGTAAGATGTATGTGTGCAGAAGTTCCTCTCTGCTTGGCTGGGGAGGATGCGTTTGTAGACAGAGCGCTAATCATTCTCCCCTCTATAAAGCCAACCTTGGGGAAAGAGGCAGTAGTACATGGTGTGCTTTGATTGGTACTTGTTTGTGTAAGCACTTTATCAGGCTTAGGCTTGGTGTGCCTAAACTGTGATGTTCTTTCTTATAGGAAAGTATGCATAACATTTGCTATCACATCAACTGGAAGAATAAAGGGTTTGCTTTGTTGAAACATGCCTAGTTCAAAGCACCCCCAAAACCTTGACTTGTATAGTTAAAACTACTTGGGTGGGAAGGTGCTTTTGCGTTCACTCCCTGTTCTTCCATTTTGCTGTGAACTTGCTGTCAAGTTCCATGACTTTCTGGGTAGGACTTCCTCTGATGAGGCCCTGCACCCTTATTTAGTAAGATTCATGCAACTTTCTCTCTTAAGTCACTGAATTTGTGTGCAGGTGGATCTTGAGGCCTAGCACTGACTTGTGCCATCTGTGGGTTTGACGGAGTGTCATGACTCAAAATAGATGAGGGGGAGGCTTTCCATGCACAGCCACAGGGAGGGTGGCTGCACAACTGAAGTGTAAGGAGCATCTTCCTACCTTTGGACCTGCATCTGCTTAGGTAAAGGGCTGAGTGAAGTAGCACATGCTACATCTAGGTTACATTATGGGAGTTCTATTTTATGTTTTAAATGCCTTGTTCATCTTGGGTTCTCAGTGTAGGTGATCAGAGGGGCATGGAATACCTTTATATCTTGCTAGAGAACACATGTTCCAGGGACAAGGCTTGTGGTTGAAGTGACTCTTCTGAAAATGATCTTTGAGCTATCCTCCTCCCTCCCCAGCACCCACACTGATAATTCTTGTGAGGGATGGAAAGAAATATGTTTGCATCTGTGCTGGCATAAGACTCAAAACCCTGAGAAGTCTCAATTTTTCTTAAATTAATGGAGAGCATGGAGGTTAAAATGGAAATAGCTGTTTCTATGCAAGAGATCAGAGGATAGGAGAGTTTTTGTAGAAGTGAAGGGATCCTTCCACAGACGAGTGATAAATCTATTTGGATAGATTTTTATTTATGCTGAATTAAGAAAGAAGCTAGGACTGCAAGACAGGGAGAGGAGTATGAGGACTCTATTTTGAGAATTCCGGGGCCAGGAAGTGTGCTTTTGTTCTGGAATAAATTTGCTTGTGAGTAGTTGCCAAGGGGAACCCCAGCTGCTTCCAGTGGGTGGTTATTTCTTGTTTTTAATTCTCAAGTGTGTGGTTAAGTCATCTAAATACACGATTTAGCTGTTAGAGTAGCCTTACCAATGAGCAGGAGGAAGGCAGAAGTGGTGAGCACTCAGGCACTATTTAAGATAGAGTCTGAGCGTTGTCTTCATTGTCGAAGTCACTCTATCTATAATGAGAGTCCTAAAAGGACAGCCAAGAATCCTGTGGAGCCAGATAAGTTGCAGGGTTAGCTAGAAGCGTGGGTCAGCAAACTTTGAGAAGGGGCAAGTCCAGTTTTTGTTTTGCTGGCAATAAGTACATTTTATTGTGAGCAGGTATATCTGTCAGTTTTAGGCAGAAAATTCCTCACACCATAGCTTTAGCTATGACGACTCTTCTAAGTTTAAGACCCTCCTATCTGTATGTTTGCTGTTTTCTCTCTGTAGGTGTTCTGTCAAGATCTTACATACTTTTTGCTTCCAAATGAACTCCTCTTCTCCCTTAAACTTGCTTCTCTTTCTGATTCTTAATGTTGTAATGTTGGGGCAAATCCCCAGTTACCCAGGCTAAAGCCCCTTATGACCTTCAGTCTCTTCCTGTTTCCTTCTGTAATCACTGGTCAGATTCTGTAATGGTCTCTAATAGAGTGCTGTCATTAGAGATTTCTGCAAAGCATCAATGTCTGCCTTAGTACTTTTCAGTGTTGTCCTAAACCAGGCTTTCTTCTCATGTGGGGACTATTTTATTGCCTTCCAGTTGGTCCCTCAGTCTTCATCATAAGCTTCAACACCAAAATCTACTTGAACATTCTTCATAAGTCATGAGATGAAGCAGCTTGCTTCCTTCATCTGGAATCTCAGCTCTCATGGCCAACAGAATATCATAGAAAAATATCTTATTTCACATGTACAGAATGTTCTTATCTCTTGCCCTGGACTTCTTTTTAAACCTTATTTTCAAGTGAACGTCATCTCCAGTCAAACCAGATAACAACTTGCAGGCCTCCTGAACATTACCATGATGTTCCTCTTTCTCCTCCAAATCTTTCTCAATCCAGACCTGCCCGTACTCACTCCCCTCCAGATCCTTTTTTCTTCAAGAGACTTTTCAAGTAGCCTGTCTTCTGAAACCTTCTTTAATTCTTTTAGTGAGAATTAATCTCTTTTCACTGCAATGATATAGTACCTTGCTTTCTTTTCTCTCAGAATATGTATGTGTATATATGTTTGTGTGTATGGTTTTTTTTTTCTATTTTGTTTGTCATTACTGTGCATTTAGAGCATACAGGATGAGCCGAAGCATAAATTCACTGTGCCATCTTGACTGGATAGTCACTGATTTTTTTTTTTTCAATTTGATATTGACATGGTTTAGCAAATAGTGTAATTTAACAGCCTGCTTCATTTATAAACCCTTCCAGCCCTTCCACTCATTTTGAGGGAACCCAAGTCACAGAAATTCAGGTGGAGTATAATCACTGTCCATTTAGTGATTCCTTTCTTTCTTTGAGGGCATGATAACTCAGTGCTTGAGTTAGAATAGAACAAAGGAGAAATAGCATCTTAGTTTTATTCTGCGCTATATCTTCTGGTTGATGAAAATGGTATCAGATAGTGCTTTACCGTGATTCCCTATCTCCACTTTGAGCTATTCCTTTCTTTTGGCTGTAATTTAAATGTGTTTTTTTTTTTCTTCCAGGTTTATTGAGATAAAATTGACACATAACATTGTATTAGTTTAAGACAAAACATAATGATTATATAACATTATAATGATTATATAATGATTATATAACATAAAACATAATGATTATATAACATATATAACATTATATATATGTATATATATATATATAATGAAATGATTATCATAGTAAGTTTAGTTAACATCCATCACCTCACATAGTTACGATTTCTTTTCCTTGTGATGAGCACTTTGAAGATTTCTTCTCTTAGCAACTTTGAAATATGCAATTCAGTATTGTTAACTAGTCACTATGCTGTACATTACTTCCCCAGAACTTATTTATCTTATAACTGAAAGTTTGTACATTCTGACCACCTTCACCCATTTCTCTCACCTCCCACCCCCTGTCTCTGGCAACCACCAATTTCTTCTCTGTTTCTGTGAGTTGGGTTTTTTTAGATTCTACATGTAAGATCATACTGTATTTGTCTTTCCCTGTGTGTCTTATTTCACTTAGCATAATGCCCTCAAGTTTCATCCATATTATTGCAAATAGCAGGGTTTCCTTCTTTTTTCATGGTTGAATAATATTCCTCTCTGTGTGTGTTTCTGTGTGTGGTGTGTGTGTGTGTGTGTGTGTGTGTGTATCTCATTTTCTTTATCCATTCATCCATTGATGGACACTCTAGATTGTTTCCATGTCTTGGCTATTACAAATAATGCTGGAATGAACATGGGGTACAGATAGTTCCTTGAGATAGTGATCTTATTTCTTTTGTATATACACCCGGAAGTGGAATTGCTGGATTATATGGTGGTTTTATTTTTAATTTTTTGAGGAACCTCCATACTGTTTTCACGTAGTGGCTACATTAATTACATCCCCATCAACAGTGCAAAAGGGTTCCCTTTTCTTTGCATCCTTGCCAACACTTACCTCATTTTGTGTGTGTGTGTGTGTGAAGTGGTATCTCATTGTGATTTTGATGTGCATTTCCCTGATGATTATTGATGTTGAGCACCTTTTCATGTACCTATTGGCTATTTGTATGTCTTCTTTTGAAAATTGTCTACTTAGTCATTCTGCCTGTTTTTAAATTGAATTTTTTTTTGCTATTGAGTTGTATGAGTTCTTTATATATTTTGGATATTAACCCTTTATTAAATATATGATTTGCAAATATTTTATTCCATTCATTAGGTTACCTTTTCATTTTGTTAATGGTTTTCTTTGCTGTACAGAAACTTTTTAGTTTGATGTAGTCCCACTCATTTTTTTTTTTTTTTTGCTTTTGTTTTCTTTGCTTTTAGTATCAAATTAAAAAAAAATCATCGCCAAGACCAATGTTAAGGAGCTTACCCTCTATGCTTTATTCTAGGAGTTTTATGGTTTCAGGTCTTAACATTTAAGTCTTTAATCCATTTTAAGTTGATTTTTTTGTATGGTGTAAGAAAGTGGTCTAGTTTCATTCTTCTGCATGTGGCTGGTCCAGTTTTCTCATCACTGTTTATTGAAGAGACTGTCATTTTTCCAGTGTATATTGTTGGCTCCTTTGTTGAAAATTAATTGACCATGTATGCATGGGTTTATTTCTGTGCTCTCTATTCTGTTCTATTTATCTATGTATCTGTGTTTATGGCAGTATCATATTGTTTTAATTATGATAGCTTTGTAATATAGTTTGAAGTCAGGAATTGAGATGCCTCCAGCTTTGTTCTTCTTTCTCAAGATTGCTTTGGCTATTCAGGGTCTTCTGTCTATCAGAGTATTAATAACATTCAGTGTAGCACAACTAGTTATAAGACAGTTATAAGACAGACTTTGATATTTAATCCTCCAAATTGATTGCAAACCCCTTGAGAGCAGTTGATAAACTCACAGATATATTTAGTTGACTAACTTTGTTTAAGGTTTTGTTTAGTTGCCTGGTGTTCTCCTTGCAAGAATTAGAGGGCTGGCATTGGTCTGTGCAAATGCAGGAGCCAGTCCTGAGTCAGTGTATGTGTGATTTATTCACAGGCTATTTAACATAGACATCAGGCTATTATAACTAAGCTAATTTTATTTTTAGGTGATTTTTCTACCTCCGGTTTTCTTTTCTACCTCTGGTTTTCTCTTCTACCTCTGACTTTCTCATACTTTTAGTTGCAAAAGGTAAAGATTTATTGACATTTTTATTCCCAGTCTTTGCTAACTTCCTGGTTGCAGCTTTTATGTAGAAGGAAGCAATCTTTTCCTCTTTGTCATCATTGTGAAAACTTTTTTCCTTATAATGGAATGTAAGTGGGTATAAGTAGTTCACAGCACATAGTTTAACATTAGTCTGGTTTTACATTTCTTTCTGTCAACATTAAAACAAGGTTTTTACATTATCTGGCAGAAGGTTACTAGCAGATATTTTGTCTGAGTCTTCCTTATTGCCTTAGAGAAACCTAATGCCTAGGGACTGTACACTTTGGGTGACTACTTGTGAATAGGGTTTTCTTTTGGGAGTAATAGCAAAATATGGTGTGGCTCTTGGGGAGAGGTTGGCTTTTCAGAGCAAAGGCAGGGCAGAACCACCTAGTGATTAGGAGCAAAGACTAAGCTGTGGCTTTGTCACTTACTAGGGAATGACCTAGGACAAATCCCCTACTCTCTTTGAACTGCAAGTGCCTCTTTTATGAAATTAGGATGTTGTGAGGGTGATATGAGCTGATATATATAAAGAATTAAAAGCATGGTACCCATTACCTAGCAAATAACTCAATAAATGGCAACTATTGTCATTATAACATTAATGATGATGATGATCATCATCATCTTGGGAGAGTCAGGTGAAGTCGACTGATTCTGTGCTTTTGTAAGAGTGATTTATTCGTTACAACCAGCTAGATTATCTTGTGGATAAATTTGATCACAGTAGAAATAATAATATTTAAGCGTAGGTTATTTTATGAAAATACTGAAAAAAGAAACTTTATTATAGCCAATATTATCAATAACTCTGAAAAATAATATGTCAATGCAGTTCTTCCATAGTATTTGTGACTCATTGAGAAAATTCATGACGATATCCTCCTTAGCAAGTTTTGGTTTCAGGAAAATCAAATTGAGGCAATATAATAAGGTGAGCAGGGAATGTAGGGAACTACACAATTGGAAAAACTAGCTCCAAACTTAACTGGCTGAATGAACACCTCTGCTGAGACACTTTATGACTGTGTTGTATAACATCCCTCAGTTAGCTATATTGATGTGTGGTGTCCTTTGTGAGTTCATCAATGACATTATCAACAAGACAGAAGCAATGATACTGAGCTAAAGTCAACCACCTACAAAACTCACATCCAAGGGACTGCCAGGCCGCTATCTATATGGGGTGGGCACAGGCATTGTTTAGGTAAATAGAACTAGGTCTCTATTCTCTGTCTCTAATTGTCAGGGAAGCCCAGTTAGCCAGGGGATAGCATGCTATCGCCAGGCTGCTAGGGTTTCTGTTGTGCGATAGGCACACATATGAACATTTATAGCAGTACTAGGAATGTTGATGCTGAGCTATGACAAAGGGGTGCCTTCCAAGTTGGCTCAATTGTGGTTTTCACCATCAAAACAATCGTGGACGTTAGGTTTTTCTTAGGGTTGACTGAATGATGAATGGAAGTCCCAGCCAACATACACCAACTCTTTTGCATAACTTGGGAGAGAGGGGATGGTTGATGCAGAGAAGGGATGGGAACGAAGAGACCTCCAGCAGTAAAGAACGTACGCATGTGACATATTTTTCTGGTGAGAATCTTAAAAATAAAGATGAGTCTTAGAATTTAGGAGTTTGTCACAAAAGAATGAGATCAGAAGAAAAATAAAATTTTAAGAAATGCCAGCTTTTATTTTAGTATATAATTTATAGTATTCCAAAATGGATTTTCTGTAGAGTCATAGTGACCAACTGCACTTGAAATTCTTTGATTTAGGATAGTTATGCTAATAGATTCTATTCAGTCAGCACGAACTCAAACTTTTTTTTTAATATATAAATTTATTTATTTATTTATTTATTTTTGGCTGTGTTGGGTCTGCATTGCTGCACGTGGGCTTCCTCTAGTTATGGCGACTGGGGACTACGTTTTGTTGCCGTGCGTGGCTTCTCACTGCGGTGGCTTCTCTTGTTGCAGAGCATGGGCTCTAGGCGTGTGGGCTTCAGTAGTTGCGGCACATGGGCTCAGTAGTTGTGGCTCGCAGGCCCTATAGCGCAGGCTCAGTAGTTGTGGCGCACGGGCTGAGTTGCTCCGCGGTATGTGGGATCTTCCCAGACCAGGGATCGAACCCATGTCCCTTGCATTGACAGGTGGATTCTTAACCACTGTGCAACCAGGGAAGTCCCTGAACTCAAACATTTTAACTATATCGTAATTTACGTTGAGATAGTATATGTTTTTTACTATCCTAGGTTAAAATTGATTTCATATTAAATAATTTGAGTTGTGAGATATCTGTAAAGCATAAGTTATGTTGTCCAGACAGGTCAGAACTCCACCCATTCAGGAAAGTCGGGTAGTGGCTTCCCTGTAACACGTGGGTGTGCCAGCTGCTTTTGTAAGTGAAAGACTTAGGCAGGTCAAATTGCTAAATAGCAACTCTAAGTTAGAATTGTTTTTAGGTGATCACAGAGTGTTATCGTTTTTCTGTTTTTTTTTTTTTTTAGCAGAATAAAAGGGAGTAAGATGTTTTTCGTTGGAATTTTTATTTTTTATTTTATTTATTTATTTATTTATTTTGGCTTCTGAAAAAGTTAGACTATTTAAGTCCTCAAAAAAAATTTAAGAAATTCCATCAATCCAATAGTGGAATTTTTTTTTTTTTTAAACAAGTGAGAAGAAAGAAAGTCAAGAGCTAACACAGTACAAGACTTTATTTAGAAATATACAGTGAGCACGAAGGAGTGCTTGATCTGGAGGGTTTCCCCTTGAAATTTTGGTGCCATGCAACTCTGGCTAGAAGAAACCTTTTTTTTTTTTTTTTTAAGTTCCCTTAATGAAAGGAATTATAGCAGTGTTATGTCTGTCATTTTGCAGAAGGATCATGGCATGGTTTTCTTTTACTTTTTATCTGTAAAGTGTAGACTCTTCCAGGGATAGAAATGTAAATGTGTTGGCTTTTGGTTTTAGTGAGAGCTTTATTCGGAAGGGGAAAACTCAGGAAGGGAGTTGTACCAGAGTGGAATTCAACACTTGCCAAAGAACCCAAAGCAGGCATGAGGTTCATTGTCCTGTTGAGTGACAGAAGACTTCCACCAGTTCTTTTTGTGGAGGGGATTAGTGGTTGAACAAATTTGCAAGTACAGCATGCAGTTTTGTCAGGTACACATTTCTTTTCACAGCTCTCTTGACTTTATACTATGTAGATAACCTCAGTTGTCTCTGAATTTTTCTCTCTTTAATTCCTATTGGATGTTCATTAAATAAAGTCAGTTTCCTAGGTTTTTTTGTGTATTGTTTTTGAATTGTGGTATACAAATTGGTATGTTAACAAATTCCTTATTGTGTGTTTTCTTTTCTAGTTTAACATAATTTCATAATCTAGGCAGTCTCTTTTTGTTATTGGATTATTATGTGATAAAAATCCCAAATAACTTTTTTGTTTCTTTTTTTGTCTCTGTAGGCTAAGAAATGGCATTTCAAAAGGCAGTGAAAGGGACTATTCTTGTTGGAGGAGGTGCTCTTGCAACTGTTCTAGGCCTTTCTCAGTTTGCTCATTACAGAAGGAAGCAAGTAAGTAACTGTTCATGTATTGATTATAATATGAAACAAATCTGTTAAAGAACTGTGTATGGGGTGTGTGTAGGCTAATGGTATTGTTTAGAAATTACTGTATCAGCTTGATCTGAAAGACACTAATTTAGAATACTGCCTTAATGATCCTTGAGAACTGTGTATATCTCATTTTTTAAAAAGTAAATTTCTTTTTCAGAAAGCATTATATTATTTAGCCTCTGTTTTGGCTCTTTGGTTTTAAAAGACTGCTTCATTTCCGAGTGCCAGGGTTTATTCATTTATACTTTCCTTGTCTAATTCATCCAAATGTCTGGATACCTTCTATTTTCCTGCCAAGAGTTTGTCTTATTAGAAGGCAGGCAGCTGAGAAAGGAAATGGAAAAGAAAGAGCCTATACAAAAGGCTCAACTCAGAATCTTGGGTTTATTTCTGAAAGGTTTACTTACTTATGTAGTATTATTACTTTATATTGGGTAAAATTTTTAGTGGGAGAAAGCTATGAAAATCAGATTGGTATGAAGTTTCCAAATAATTTAAAATGTTCAGTTTATTTTCATTTTGTTTTTTTTCCCCTTTGCACTACAACCATGCCTTCCCATAGTTCAAATTGATGCCAGGAAATAACTTTGGTGAATGGTTTTGTTCTTTGCAGGCTTGAAATACTAACCTCAGTAGTTAGTATTAATCGCCTGTTCCCCCTTCCCTATGTCATTAGGGCATTTTGTGATACCAGTTGGTTGGTGCATTCCCGATTCAAAGACAGAGGTGAAGGAATTTGGGAAGCTATTTGTAGCTGGGCTATCTATGAACTACTCACATCCTACATTTTTGTGAGAACCTTTAAGCCCTGCCTGGGCTGTCCTGTACATGTTGTTTCTGTTTCTTTGTGCTACATGGTGGTGGAGCCAGCCACATTGCTTGGAGTCCCATGTCCTGAATGGGAAATACCACTTTAAAAACACATATTAAGAAGAATCAATTTGCTGGCTTATAAATAAAAAAGAAGCTAATTTCTAGTGCTACCTCCTAAAGATGGACGATATTGAATAGGTTGTGCTGGGTTTTTTCATTCTTAACTGTGAGCACATTACTCTTTAAGGTTTCCCTAGGTATACATGTTGCAGGTATTACTGACTTGCTATTGAAGCGCATTCTCACCTGCTGAACATGCTTGATGCACTATTTCTTTTAAAATGTTTCCTTGGTTCCTTAAAAGTAAGTGTGAAAAGATGTTGTTTTTGCTCAGGCTATTTTAGAAGTGCAGTTCTGTTTGGGACATGGACTTTAGCAGATTAGATTACTTCTGCCATCTTTTACCAGTGGTATCTGAAACGATATTGGAAAATGCCAGTGCCAAAGGTCACGATGTCTAGTATGGTAAGTTGTTGCTAAATTTGTACATGGTTTGTGTCTGTTAACAATAGTGAGCATGTTCTATTTCCGAGTTTATAACTTAACTTTGTACCTAGGGGATACTGTTCAGAAACATATTTTGTTGTCGTTGTCATTTGACTTCTCTTCTACTTCACAGAATAGAATAAGCAGTTGATACTGCCTCCAGTCCATCAAGTTAGGGGTTAATTTTAGTCAGTAAAATCGAGCAAAACAAGGGTCTATTGATTCCTGGGACATTTTGTCATTTTCTCCTTCCTAAGTTAGACATCGTGACCACCCTACTAGCCAAACGAAACAGATACCAGCAGTTTCAAGTCATTTATAATTTTAATCTGACAAGTTCTTTTGAGAAAAATCACCATAGGCATATTCAATCAATGAGTTGCATAAGACATATGCCCAAGTGTGTGTATTCTTTTTGTAGTGATTCCTGTCCCTTTAAGCCACTGCTGTGAGCATATTTTGGGTAACAGTTTTGGATGTAACCATAGGGATTGGCAAAAAAAGAGAGGGGTGTGTGAGGGGGGAGAGGAGACCAACTCAGTTGAGCCACTGACATAAAATGACCACAGGCCTCAGCTGTCCTCTCTCAGAGAATATCTGCCAATCAGAGCCATTCTAGGGGAGAAAATTTTCCTGACTTCAATAGTCAAGAAAAAAACTGCCCCTTGACACCCATTATTTGGCTACATTTTATAGAAGCTGTGACCTTAAATGTGACTAGGCATGCTCTATTTTTCTAGAGAGGAATGCTTAAAGTATTGGCTTGTGTTTTTATCTTTTTTCCAGTTTTATGAAATGATTCCAACCGATAAACTGTTCTCCTTTAAGAATAAGTTGGTTTTGAAAGCCCAAGGTACTGATGGCTGAGAAAACTGTCTGCTGACTTTTAAGCTTAGGCACATTTTGCTGGCATTCCTGCACTCGAAGCTCGGCATCCCCTGGCCCCTAGCTTGTGCTCATTTGGTATTCCTGATGCAAAGCTTCCTTCCTAAAATACAGGCAGAGGTCGTATTCCAAATACAAACGGATTGATTGTAAAAGTTGGTCAGTTGTTTCAGCACCTTTGGTGACGGGATAGTGCTGTAAGCGGTTAGCTGCCAGCTCAGCTCACAAAACCCTTTTAAATTAGCTTGTATTTGCAAGGAAACTAATAAAAGGAAAACTATTGTATATACTTTTTTGATTAATTAAACGGAAAACACAATGAAATCCACTAAGATGTGGTTCACTTACCTTTTACTCAGTTGCTTGAATAAAAGCTACTGTAGGTGGGGAAATAGAGACATTTGTGAAGACTGGCATTTCTTGTGGGCAGGTTGGAGGTTAGAGGTGATAGCAAAGATTTTTTTGTTCCACTTTACTTCATGGTGTGGCTTTTCTTCATGCAAGCATACTATTAACATTTATGTTACGTTTTTCAGTGGTGAAGAGTCTCCACTGTTGACCCAAGTGAGGCCTAGAGATTTTTTTTCTTTTGAGATAAATAAGGTCAGATTTAGAAAGGATGGAGATCATGGCCTAAGGAGAGAGCTGTTATTGTTGTTGTTATTATATTTTGGATCTGGGCAACCTTAATCTTCAATTCCAGCGAGGAAGCTGATGGGGGAAAGATGAATGGAACGTTGGCCTCTTTTGACTGTGTCCACCTGCAGGGAAGGAGGTTTGTGACCAAAAATGGCATCCACACTCCAGGCCCCCCCCAGTGATACATGTAGGGTTTTTCTGAGTAGTCTTGGAGAGGCTTCCTATTCATTCCATTTTCCCTCTCTTTTTATTTCCTCACCCACACGTAGGTGACTAAGTTTGCACAAAGCCTTCTTGATTTTTCCTTTCCCCAGACCAGCCATATGCCAAGGAACAGGAGGCTGTGTAGTGGGATATAAACTTCCCAGCACATCTTAAATCTCACCAGGGATATAGCAAGCAAACACCCCTGCAGTGGTGTGCAGATTTTCAAGAGTAAGGTATTTGTCATTCACTGTTTAGTATAGGTCTGTTTAATAATAAACTTTTCATTGGAAGGGACCTAGAAGACATCCAGTCTTCCTCTCGGGACAGTTTGCTTTTCTCGGGTTTCCTTACTATCTAGTGAAAAGGAAGTGTTACTTCATGGGACAGCTTCCTTTTCTAATTCCAAGCTGGTGGGAGAATGGAGTTTAAATTAGGAGAGAGGGCCCTGGGTAGCTTCGGAGGCGGTAAACCTTAGCAAGGAACAGTGGTGGAGAGGGTTCCAGTCAGGGCTGCAGGAGGGTTCCTCATGGGGGTGGGAAGGATGGGGACAAAACTAGGGTAGGATTGCAAACTTTTAACTGAGGGCTGCCTCGGGCTTTTGTCTTTTCATTAGACACTGAAGGCCTTTTTTTGGAAACTTCAAAAAATTTTAAACTCCACTTTTCTTTCATACCTTCTAGGTCCTAGCTGGAAACTGGTGTAACAGTGTGGGCTTCTTTTTAACCCCAGAGGTGTGGTTGATGTAACAAAGATCTCTTTAGGTCTGAGGGTGACCCTCTCATGTACCACGTGCTCAGAGTGTTCCTTCCATTACCCACTCTGGAGGTGTGGTGGGCTTTGTGAGCCAGCTCTGAGGTGAAGCCTGAGAACCACAGAGCGTTTTCTCAAAGCCCAGATGTGAATGTTTTTTTCTTCTTTTCCGCACCATGCATAGGCAGGGAGTCTCTTTTCAGTGTGAGGAGTGATATTATTAGAATCAAGGAAATGAGAGATTCTCATTGATGTTCTGTTCATCAGCAACGTAACGGAAAGGACCAGAACACGATCTTTGGCGCGTCTTTGCAGGCTGTCTGCATCTGACACCCAGCTCTGCTTCTGAACAGCTGAGTGACTAGGGGCAATTTTCTGAAATTCTCTAGGCCTCATATTTCCTCCATCTGCAAGATGAGGAGAACAGTGGTACTTCCCTCATAGGACTGTTGATGAGCAGTAAAGCCCGGGAGAATTCCTGGAATATAGTAAACTTGCCAAAAGTGTTAGTTATTCCCAGGTGATATGAATATAAAGTGTGAATAACTATATGAATATATAGTGAGCACGAAAGTTGCTCCCATCTTTGGAGACCCTTGGGTTCAGGGATACCGTGTTAAGACTTTGAGGTTTAGTAGCAAATGTCCTGTCCTTCATCTGAGCTTGTAGGAGAATGGCTACAAACGGTCACACAAACACCCTTCTGTTTTCTCTTCTACTTGATTCCTGATCTGAAGATGAGCCAATAACAAGGTAGACAACCCCAATTATTGGCTTAAACTTTCTTCCTGTTGTAAGTAACAAATTCCTTGAAGTTCCCACTGTGGGGTTTTTTTTTTTTCTACTTAAGCTTATATAATTTATGGCAGACTTGATTTATACGGTGATATGCTCCTAAAAAGTTATGTGAATATAGTCTTTTTGATAAATTCATGAATATATAGTACAACACTATTTGTTGTAATTCTATGGTGAAACAATTTAGAAAGCTCTGTTTTTTTGGGGGGGCGTGTAAACCTGGTTTTTGAGGGTAAATCAGAATTTAGCTTGAAGGGGAATACAATTAAACTTATTCTTTCCTAAAGCCAATCATGTAGTAATATTTGTTAACGACAGGATCTTCATGCTTTGCAAAATAGCCTCTCACTTTGTAAGAGACAGCCTATATACTTTGAGTGGATTACTAAAGGCTATAGTTTACTTTGTTATGCATGGTAATTAAGGGAACATGAAAAACACGATAGTGGTGATGTTAGTGAGTTGACAGTATTAGGTGAGTTGAATTATGGGTAAACCTATATACCACCTTTGTGAGGAAAAATACTTATGAGAGGCAAAGTGATGCATGAAAGTTAAAATCCATAGGAATTTTGAGAACAATGTTTTACTCTCAGTCTCTCCCTCTCAATACATTATTTGTAAGAGATCCTAGTAAACAAGGGTCTTTTGATTGGTAGTACCAATGACCCAAAATTCAAAAGATAGGATTGGTGCAGCAGCAAAAAAAATGGAATGATTACATCTAGTCAAAGTAAGATCTACTTTGGGGGTTATTTTAATGGATCCTCAAATGAAAAGATATTTAACTCCCTGAATGTGTCTGTAAACAAGTGTGGCCGGGTTTTGGTGAGCTTGTTACTGTGCACAGGTTATGAAAGTTTCCGGAACTCTAGTTTCTTTATAAGGTAAGGATACTGTCACTTTACTCCCAGGCTTTTCGCCCCTGCCAAGCACTAACCAGTTCAGAATATACAAGATAATGATCACAGCACCTGACACGTTAGCAGGTCTTTAGTATCTATTATACCTCTTTCTTTTCCCTGATATAGGATATAAAAAATTTGAAATAGACCTAGCCTTGTTTGGCGTAATAAGAAAGATACAACACCAGGTTTCTCTAAATAGCTGAGCTTTTGATTGGCATAATGCTGCTTACATTAACTGCTGGCCAGAGAAACTGGTAGAGGTTAGAGAAACCTTAAGTTAAGATGAATATCAATCAAAGAGAAATCAAAATTATAAGCACAACCAATCAAAATCATAAGCACACTAAATACTAGTGAGGATGTGGAGCGACAGGAACCCTCATTCATTGTTGGTGGGAATGCACAATGGCACAGCCACTTTGGAACGCCATAGTTGGGTGGTTTCTTACAAAACTAAACATATTCTCACCATATGATCCAGCAGTCACACCTATTGATATTTACCCAAAGAAGCTGAAAACTTATGTCCACACAAAAACCTGCACATGGATGTTTGTAGCAGCTTTATTCGTAATTGCCAAAACTTGGAATCAATCAAAATGGCCTTCAGTAGGCGAATGAATAAATAAACTGTGGTCCATCCACACAATGGAACATTATTCAGCACTAAAAAGAAATGAGCCATCAAGCCATGAGGAGACATGGAGGAACCTTAATGCGTATTACTCAGTGAAAGAAGCCAATCTGAAAGGGCTACACACTGTATGAATCCAACCATATGACATTTCCAGAAAGGGTAAAACGTTGGAGACAGTAAAAAGATCAGTGGTTGCCAGGGATGTGTGCAGGGAGATGAATAGGCAGATCACAGAGGATTTTTAGGGCAATGAAAATACTTCGTGTGATACTGTGGTGATGGATACATGTCATTATACATTGTCCAAAACCATAGAATGTCTAACATCAAGAGTGAACCCTTAAGTAAACTATTGACTTTGGTTGATTATGATGTATCAATGTAGGTTCATCTTTGGTAGCAAATGTGCCACTCTGGTGAGTGATGTTGATAATGGGGGAGGCTGTGAGTATGTGGGGCAGGAGGTATATGGGAAATCTCTGGAAAGTCCTCTCAATTTTTTTTTGTAAAACTAAAAGTGCTTTAAATTTTTTTTTAAGTTATACTTAAAATGATAAGCATAGCATCTAGGACAAGATGTCAACTGAGAAAATTTCAATTGTAAAAAGTCTACTTAAGTATCACTTTTCAATAGTATCTTTGATTGAATATAACTATTTATTTTTTGAATGCACTTAGTATCTTTAAGAATTTAACCTCAGTTTTAAGCATTCTTCTGGCTCCAAAGCTAAAGAGTATCTGTGGGTTTGAAATCAGTAGAAATCTTCCTGAGCACTAATGTAGCTGAAATTATCACGTGACACGTTGGCTTTCTGCTTACCAGATTGCTTTTAACTTTGTGAGGCAGTTATGGCTACCAGACTTGTTTGTTCTGAGTAAACAGTCTTACATCTCCAGAGGCA
The DNA here is from genome assembly GCF_002837175.3 of Physeter macrocephalus. Taxonomy (NCBI): domain Eukaryota; kingdom Metazoa; phylum Chordata; class Mammalia; order Artiodactyla; family Physeteridae; genus Physeter; species Physeter macrocephalus. The sequence goes on from NC_041215.1 coordinate 62,879,012, forward strand.
TTTTTCATAGGTTCATAAACAGCCATTTCCCTTAAAAAAATCTTATAAAAGTGCTGTAACAGGAACTGTTCTCAAACAGTCTTCATTTTTGCTGATTTTAATGTTTAGGTGGGAACTGTAGTGTTAGAGACCACATGAAGAATGTATATTTAGGAGGAGAAAGGACTAGTGGTTGAATAATAGGCTTCAAGGTTCATCTGCCTGCTTAGAGAGCTGTCAGCATCAGCATTACGTCAAACATGAGGGAAGAAATGTCTCTGCACCATGGTTTGCTGGGGCTTGCATTTGATTATCTGTCCTTTTGGAGCTTTATCTCTATGGATTTATTTTTCTATATATGGTGGGGTCTAACCCATCAGAGGAAGATTCTGGACTGTATACAAAGTATGGGAATTGCAAATCTTGGGTTGTAATGCTAACTATATCTCATATTTGTGTATTAAGTGTAGTAAGCTAATTGGTGTAATAAGCAGCTCCCAAAGCTCAGTGGCTTATAATGAAGGTTTCTTTCTTACTCACATTACACTTCAGTGTGGATAGGTGGGGAATTGTTTCTTGTAGTTATTCACGGACCTGTGTCCCTTTATTCTAGTGGCTTCTCCATGTTTTACAGCTTTTTGACCCACTGGATCATTTCTAGCCAACTGTAAGGGAGGGTGGGAAGTGTAATCCAGCAGTGTTCTCTGGAAGAAGAGAAAAAGTTTTAAGCATCCAGCCATTAAATCTGTGTCCTGACTTTAATTTCTAATCAGTTTGACAAATAAGCTGCATTTTTTTGATGACAGTTTTATTGTTAGAGTTTATGCCAAAGACTGTATAATTCATTTTCTTCTCTTGTTTAGAACCCTGTGCCTAGATTCCTGGAAGAATTGTTTTTCTCCTAAAAACACAGCTAAATATGTTGGGGCAGTGTCTGATATCTAAAGCTTGATGAGGATTCTGAACACGTTGGCGAGTTGAAACTAACACATAAGGCGAGTTGAAACTAACTCTATATGGTTAACCGTTTCTCAGAGGCTTGTTTCATGAAAGTACTGAAATTATGCAGACAGAGCTGGAAATGTTCTTTGAAGTGCATCCTATCATTTTCCTTATAATTTTGGTTTTTATTTAACACTTAGCTCCCAAAGTGGGGCCATGGCAATATCTTTGAGTTATAACTCACATCAGGCCTTCGAGGAGTTTGTGATGCTATTTTATTGCTGGCATACAAAATCCGCGAGGTTAACTGTACTGCGATAGGTCACACAGTGAGTCAACGACTGAGCTATGATTAGCGTTGACAGCTGGTGAGCTTGTAGGCTGTTGCTAACTGAGCAACATTGACATTCATTTTGATTTGACTTTGCATTTCACTTTCAACTATTTATCCATTTGAAGGCCTCCTTAAGAAACTTTTTAGGGATATTGTGGGACTGAGGAAACTTTCTAGAAATGCTTTGGGAAAAGTCTACTAGCTTCCCTCTCCAGCTTAATAGTTACATTGTGTTAAGGCTAGGTAGGCCCCCTTTTGGTAGAGTTTGCAAATTAAGAAAATAGATGCTTTAAGATGTTAGGCAATGTTAGGCAAAATAATTTTACATGCTTTATTTCAAAATTTGTGATTTTTCAACAAAGAAGTTCTGAGATCCAATTATATGCTTGTGAGCATAAACTAGAAAAATTATAAATGTGTATATATTTGATGAAATAATTCACAGAGAAATGGAAAACGTGCATCACAAATTATACCCCAAACTATTTTTAACTTAAAATTAAAATTCAGCCAAGGGCCATCTGGATTGTGAAACTTGGAAATGGTCCTTTGGCTCATTGGGTCAGCATTTTATTCACCTGAGAGGGATGGGGGTGTGGAAAGTGAGTCCCATTTCAGTTCTGTATCCATTTCCAAATGTATGTGTTAGGGAGGTTTTTAAGGAGAAGTGCTATTTCATGGAACCCTGGGTGTCACTGCCCGGTGTGTCTGGCCGTGGGCAAAGCAGGTTCCCTCAGACTTCTGATTCCACTGGCTGCCATCAGCTGTTCCCCCTGCATTGCTGGTGCCTGCAAGGCAGGTGGATCTAGAGCCCTAGGTAACCCACACATACAGGGAAAGATAACCAAGCAGAGCTGAGAACATGGGATTTGGAGTCAAACCAGGGATCAGATTCTGCTTCTCTCAGTCACTTGCCCAAAAAATAACAAAACTCAGTTTCCTCACTGGTCAAAGGATGACTCCCTTCTGTGTCATGGTAACACCCAAGGGACTTGACTTGTTAGTGTGTGGGCTAGCAGCAGCTCTTCTTCCCTCTCTGCACTCCCTGCTCTCAGGCTCCCTCTCCAGATCCTTTCATTCTCAGCTCACTATTGGAATTGAAGGCAATATCAAGTTCAGACACCTCCAAACACATATTCTATGTCTTTAAAATACTTATTTGAAAACTGGTAAAACGTATCCCTCAAACCTCAGATCATGTAGTTATGTGATTTTTTTTGCGGTACGCGGGCCTCTCACTGTTGGGGCCTCTCCCTTTGCGGAGCACAGGCTCCGGACGCGCAGGCTCAGCGGCCATGGCTCACGGGCCCAGCCGCTCCGCGGCATGTGGGATGTGGGATCTTCCCGGACCGGGGCACGAACCCGCGTCCCCTGCATCGGCAGGCGGATTCTCAACCACTGCGCCACCAGGGAAGCCCCAGTTATGTGATTTTTATTTGAAGTAGATTCAGACAAAGCCAAAGGGTTTTCCCTATTTTTCAGCTATAAATAAGTTTTATAATTTAATGATTTGGCTATGTTGTGGTTGGTATTAAAAGAGCTTCTTTGCGATTTCTTAAAGGAATCACAACTACTTAAAGGCGCGATAGCACCTTCAAGGTGAGCTAGAGCTCTTTTCTCAGCCACCCTAGAAAGATGGACTTGTCTTATTTTCTCTTGTCTGGTCCGCAGTGGAGATGACGGTCCACCCATTGGCCAGTCTTCCTACTGAGTAATCATGAATCTTTCACCCAGTATGTTTATATAGAGAAATGCTGCTTACTGTCCTGTAAGTATAAGAAGAAACACCATTGTTTAGAATCAAAGTGATTCAGGAGGTGAAACGTCATTAAAACATCTTAGGATTCATTCTAAGGAGATGCTTATTGCATTTCCTTTCCAGGAATATGGAAATACAGTATTTTTCAGTGACAACAAAACATGAAGCAATTCCCCTTAAATCTAATGATTCCATTATCAATATATATGATTCAATCACATAATGAGAGAAAGAGAGAGAGAGAGAGTGATAGTTGCAGTAAGAAGTGATTTGCATGAAACCCTACTTTATTCTCCAATTATTACTCTACATGATTACAGGACAACCTGGTTGTTAATTGCATGTGGTCTTTAAGTATGCACTTCTTTCAGAAATAGACACTAATTATTAGATCTTGTTTTCGGTCTCACCTGAAGTTGCAAATGTCTAGGATATATATTTTTTTAAATTTGCAAGTCTAATGGTGTACAGACATAGTAAAACTGATCTCATTCTGAATCCCATTTTGTTCTCTGGGATGTAAACTCTCAAAGATTATGAACTCGGCTTTCAATTCTGTATAGGTGTTATCTGTGCCAGTCTCTTGACAAAAGCCATATGTTTGCTCTCAGAATGCTGGAGGAATTTTATGTTTTTTAAATGTAGAGGAACCTTTGCTTACAAGTTAAAAAAAAACCCACCTACTTCCCCACAGCTCACGATAATTAAATATAATCAGAAATAACAACATCAAAGTAATATTAAATATTAGGTATTCTCCTAATTCTACCAAGATAAGAATTTTTTGTTTTGGATCTGTGCTTGGACTTGTGCTAGGCACAAGGCAGTTTGCTTTGTGTCTTGGGCTCTCCTTTCTTCCGACGTCAGTGGCAGAATTAGGTAATAGATCCTGAATCTGATAGTGCTGGACTTGCCCTGTCTTTAGGCCAGGCTTAGCAAACTTATATGCCTGCAGGGGCCAGGCTGGGATGATGAAAGTGTGAAGTCAGTGAGTGAGAATCCTGGGCTAACAAGGGTGCACAGCCCTGCCTAAGGGCAGCAGCTGCTGTTCAGTTTCAGCAGATTGATCTCAGATAGAAATCTTAATTTTTATGTGAAATATAGCAATTTATGTTATTTATTTATATTATTTTTAAGTTGAAGTATAGTTAACTCACAATGTTATAGTAGTTCCAGGTGTACAACACAGTGATTTGATATTTTTATAGACTATGCGCCAAAGTTAGTATAGTATTAATGACTACATTCCCTGTGGTGTACATTACATCCCTGTGACTTATTTATTTTATAACTGGTAGTTTGTACCTCTTAATTCCCTTTACCTATTTCTCCCATCCTCCCACCCTCTCCCCTCTGGTGACCTGGGTATTTACCTGAAGAAAATAAAAACACTAATTCAATAAGATGCATGCACCCCAGTGTTCATTGCTGTGTTATTTACAATAGGCAAATATGGAAGCAACCTGTGTCCACTGACAGATGAATAGATAAAGAAGATGTGGTATATATATATGCAATGAATATTAGCCATAAAAAAAGAGTGAAATCTTCCCATTTGTGACAACATGGATAGACCTGGAGGGTATTATGCTAATTGAAATTAGTCAGAAAAAGACAAATACTGTATATTTTTAGTTATATGTGAAATCTGAAAAACATGAACAAATGTTACAAAACAGAAATAGACTCACAGATATGGAGAATAATTTTTAACTATTGGATGTGTAACTCACGTTTTTAAGAAAGTAGTATGCTGACCAATTCACTACAATGATTTCTGGTTTTAGCACATGCTGTGCCTACTTCCTTTCCTGGCATTTTCACCCAGCTAATGCCTATTAGTCTTTCTTCTTTCTTGACCTGATTTAGCTGTGGTTTCCAGGAAAGCTTCTCAGGTCTGGGTCATGCCTCCCATGGCTCTTATAGCTTCTTCTCTATCTTTAATCCACCTGTTAAGCAATATTATAATTTCCTCTTTATCTGTTTTGTCCTCCAGTCTGTAGAATCCTTGAGGGCCTCCACTGGATGTGGAAGTGCAGTGGTGCGTGAGGTGTCTTCTTAGGTGACTTAGGGCATGTTGCCTTTCCAAGGCTTCTCCCAGAATCTCTGGGTCAGTCCAGATTCCTGTGTAATCAACTGCCTTGATTAATTTGTCTGCGAAGTTTGATTAGCAGGTCTGGGAAGATTTGGAGCACAAACGCCCCCTTTCTTTTTTTTTTTTTTTTTTTTTTTTTGTGCTACGCGGGCGGGCCTCTCACTGCTGTGGCCTCTCCCTCTGCGGAGCACAGGCTCTGGACGCGCAGGCTCAGCGGCCATGGCTCACGGGCCCAGCCGCTCCGTGGCATGTGGGATCTTCCCGGACCGGGGCACGAA
>NC_041215.1:62884628-62989987 GCF_002837175.3 Physeter macrocephalus
CTCCGCGGCATGTGGGATCTTCCCGGACCGGGGCACGAACCCGTGTCCCCTGCATCGGCAAGCGGATTCCCAACCACTGCGCCACCAGGGAAGCCCAAAGACCCCCTTTCTTAAAGCGTGCTGTTACTTACTACTACTGTTTTATTCCTACTGCTTTTCTTTTATTTCTCCTCAATCGACATATTCTAGGGAAGGTAGAGTGCAGATGTGTTTCTGTGACTCAAAGCCATATGAAGCCCAAATGAGTCTTTCTCTTGTCATAATTATAAGGAGGGCCTTAGGCTGTGTTTACTGCCTCTAAAATAAACTTGGTGCTTAGCTTCTCAGTTGCAACACTTTCCAGCTTTTACGAAGAAAATAAACAAAAATAAAGTGTTGTTTTAAATGTAGTGTCAGAAATTAAATAAATTACCCTCAATAGTGCCGTATATTTAAAAAAATATATTTTTGGAAGGCTTGTTCAGCAAAACCCCCACGACAGAACCATACCACAAAAAAACCCCCCAAACTTTCTGCATTTGGTAACTGGTGATATCTCATCCTATTATAACTATTTAGTCTATTTCTTAATTTTTCTCAAATTATACGTAGAATCAGTATGTTGTAGTGATGTAAAACTTAGTCTGTGTCACCAGGCTGCGTAAGTTCAATTCCTAGCTCTACCATATACCAGCTGTATAATCACAGGCCAAGTGCTTAACTTCTGTGTCTCAGTTACTCCTTCTGTAAAATGGAAATCATAATAGTACCTAACTCATAGAGTCACTGTGAGGATCAAGTGAATGAAAAAAGTAAAACCCTAATAATAATGCCTGGCGCATAATTGCTGTGTATATGGTTACTTATTATTATTATTATTTTAAATAATTCTACAGCATTTCTATTGATTGATTGATTGATTGATTGGCTGTGCTGGGTCTTCGTTTCTGTGCGAGGGCTTTATCTAGTTGTGGCGAGCGGGGGCCACTCTTCATCGCGGGCCTCTCACTGTCGTGGCCTCTCTTGTTGTGGAGCACAGGCTCCGGACGCGCAGGCTCAGTAGTTGTGGCTCACGGGCCTAGCTGCTCCGCGGCATGTGGGATCTTCCCAGACCAGGGCTCGAACCCGTGTCCCCTGCACCGGCAGGCGGACTCTCAACCACTGTGCCACCAGGGAAGCCCCTTATTATTTTTTAAGTCAAGTTTATTGAGGTATGATTTGGGGTGTAATTTACATGCAGTAAAATTCACCCTTTATAACGTACAGTTCTGTGAGTTTTGACAAGAGCATATGGTCATATAACCACCACCACAGTCAAGATATAGAACATTTCTATCATCCTCAAAAGCTCTCATGTTCTCTGTAGTCATTCCTCCCCACCACATCTCCAGACCCTGACCATCACTGATCTGTTTTCTGACCATATACTTTTGCTTTTACAGAACATCATGTAAATGGAATCATGCCCTATGTAGACTTCTGAGTCTTCTCTCACTTGGCACAGGGATTGGCAAACTTTTCTCTAAAGGGCCTGGCAGTACATGTTTTAGGCTTTCAGGCCATACCTTCTCTGTTGCATCTACTCCACTCTGCTATTGCAGTCGTGTACTAGGCATGAATGATTGGGTGTGGCTGTGTTGCAATAAAACTTTATTAAAATAGGTAGCAGCCAGATTTGGGTGGAAAGCCATAATTTCTCAACCTGTGACTTAGCATGATGCTTTTGAGATACATTCATGTTGTTGTCACTATCAGTAATTTGTTCTTTTTATTGCCAATTATTATTTCAGTGCATAGATGCACGAGAGTTTTAGTCATTCACCAGTTGAAGGATGTTCAAGTTTTTAATAATTTTTGGCGATTGTAAATAAAGCCACTGTAAATATTTGCCTACAGGTTTTTGTGTGAACACAGGTTTTGATTTCTCTTGAGTAAATCACCTGGGGGGGCCACTGTATGGTAAGTGTATGTTCATCTTTATTAGAAACTCTCAAATTGTTTTCCAAAATGGCTGGATTATTTTGCATTTCCATCAGCAATATAAGACAGTTCCAATTGTGTTGTATCACCACCAGTTCTTGGTATTATCCATTTCTTTGTTAGATTTAAGCTACTATGAAAAACTGTGATGCATCTTAGAAACTAAAGCTGCTTACGTTTATGTTGTATTAAGTCAAAAGCTCTTGAAGGGTTTTACACGTGGAAATGACATTATTTGGGTTTTTACATGATTACTCCAGCTTCAGTATGGAGAATGACTTGGAAGGAGGAATGGTAACTGTGTGAAGACCTGTAGGAGGATACCATTTTAATACAGAGGAAAGGGAAGATACCTGGACTTGAAAGGCAGTGAGGATGATGTGACTAGACGTGAGAATTTTTTTAGGTGGTGAAATTTATAGAACTCAATGATTGACCAGATAGGAGACTTAAGAGAGTGGCACAAGCAACTAGATATATAATGGTACCTTCACTGAAATGAAGAAAATTTATAGGGAAAAAGGTTTGGGGAGATAAAGTTATCAGTAGAATTTTGAGATAATGTGAGACATCGAAATGAAGGTGCCAAGTAGGAAGTTTGATATCCAGGTTCTGGAATAGGGGAGCATAATTGAGGGTCAGGGTGGTATGAAAGATATCTGATAATATGGAGAAAGATGATGTTCCCTAGAGAGAGTTTTTAGTCATCTGAGAAGAGTGAATAGGACAGACTCAAGAGGAACCTCAGTGATTAATGTTGGACAGCAGACAGACATCCAAAGGAAACTAGAGAGTGAATTCAAGAGGCTGGAGGGAGAGAGAGAGAGAGAGAGGGGGAGAGAGAGAGAGAGAGAGAGAGAGAGAGAGAGAGAGAGAGAGAGAGAGAGAGAGAGAGAGAGAGAGGTCATTTCAGACTGCCATCTTCCAGATGCTGAGGTGAGTGAATGTGCTGAGATGACAACTGAAATGAAGGATGAAAAGTGCTCACTGGGTTTGGGAGCATAGTGGACATTGGTCAGTGTTGGTGGTATGGTCATGGTGGTGGTGCTGGTGTATGTGAAAATCCATATTAAACTTGAGTTGGGGAGTGAATAGGAGGTGAGGCAGTAAAAAAGCAAGGGTATACAGTTACTTCAAGAGTTTTCACGCTGATTGTTAGACATATATGTAAGAGACATTTTTTACTATTTGCTAAGATGAGACAGGTTAGAACGTACTGATGAAGTATGAGGCAGGGGATGAGGACAGGAGAAACAGCATAGTCAGTGGAAAGATGCACAAAAGTCATGAGAAATGCCCATCAGATCTGGTGTACTTGCTGAAGAAGAGATTCTGCTGAGTTTAATCTCCATAGTTGCAACCTGTGAGCAGAGTAGGATGGGGTCTGTTAGTATTGCCAAGTTCTAATGAACTCTACCATAGTACCGTCCTTACATTTATTTTCAACTATTTCTAGAAAACTTACCAAGCAGCAAATGTCAGCACAATTCTTTTGACGTGTGAAAATGCTCTGGCAGTTTAGTCACTTGTCAGTCTCATGTTCAAGTCGTATCCATCTGTCATGGCCCAGTTGAAAGCCTCAGATGAAAGACTCTCCCTCTCTAATCTGAATGGTCATAGCTTGGTGCTTTTTTTTTTTTTTTCCTCTATTTTGGCATTTGTTCTTGTATGTGTTTACCGTGTGTGTGTGTGTGTGTGTGTGTGTGTGTGTGGTTTTTTTCATTCTTCTCCTTAGATGATGGAAAACAAAGACCATGACTGAAAGGCGTCTTATATTCTCCACAGCACCTAGCCAGTTACATTTATTTAGCTTGTTACCTTAAATGCATGTAAATATGAACATGGGGAAATGGTTATTAGCAGACAATTAGGAGGAGTTATATAAGGAAGAGCAAGATTTTTGTGGTTTGGAATCTGAATTAATAGTCTGAAAAATTATGGTACCAGATTATAACGTTTTGTATTTATGATACTTAGTAAAATATGTTTTGAAAGTTTCCTGTTCCCTGCTATTATGGAATCAAATTATTTAACAATAATACAACTCCTCTTTGGTGTAATTAATAGTTTACTACCTACTTTCATATCATTATTCCCTTACTGAGGGTAACCCAAAGATAAAGAGATAGAGACATCACAGGGGTTTCATCCCATGTTGCAAATGAAGAAACCAAAGCCAAAGAGATAATCGGTCAAAAGTCCCTTTACTAGTAAACACAGGTGCTAAGATATAAGCCAGGACCCTCTGATTCTAATCCAGGTTTCTTTCAATGTGCTCTATGGCTTTTAGGTTTTTTTTTAATAGAAATCCAATTGGCCTGATAATAATTAAATCCAATTGTAAGGAGCACTTTGGTCTATTTTATTTAAATGAATAAAAAATCACTTATCAGAACAATCTCTTGGTCAGAGGTAAGACCATCTTTTCTGGAAGAAGCTTGGCCTTGTGGTTCAGAGCTTCATACATGGCCCTTCAGCAGAATGGGAAGAACGCTGCCCTTGTGGATTGTGCTGATGCTGTGATTTAAAGAAAAGAAAATAGAAGCCACATATCTGTGGAATACTAACTGTTAGAGCAACAGTGACCAGCACTGCTCAGTATAGTGAACGAACCTAGTATTCGCATTTTGGAGAAAAAACAGATACATATCTGTTTTTCTAAGCTTTTGACTCTGACTTACTACTTTTTTTTATATAAAGACTAGCATCATTTTTGATTTAGGATGATAATTTATATTCTAATGAAAGAACTAGAAATAAGGAAGGTCATTATCATTTAGGGGACTATGGCTGGCTTTAATTGTATTATTGTTAAAGCTTTCACAAATTGTAATAGTGTGTATTAAATATATAAAATCTATAATTTTCTGTTAAAACGTTGAATGGGGAAGCCTCTGACTAAAATCTTTATATAATATTATTCCCATTGGCCAGAGCTGATTTTAAACTGGATAATAACGTCTGTTGAACAGATTCTTTTTAATTGTACTGACTTTAACTTATAGATCCCCAAACTCAAGAATATATTTTTGTCAGGGGAATTAAGGAATGAAGAACATATACTTTTAAGAAATTGCGGAAAGGCATAAAGTGCTTTTTCCTCCTCCCTTCCACACTTTTAAATGTTATCTGAATGAATGGCTGCTACCGGGTAAAACATTTCCTTATGTTCTGCTATAAATTGTCTTAGACAAGGTATTTGGGAATTGCTGTACAGTGTGGGAATTAATTGAACTTGGTTGTATATGAAACCAAAACGATCAGTTGAGGTATTGAATCTGAAACCAGGTGTTCCACGGTTAAATAGTTATGATTCATGGAAAAGAAAAACCCACAGAATTTTAAGGACTTTTTTTTCTCCAAGGCAGTTGGTTCTATCACTCACTCCATGTGGACTGTAGACTCTGGTCTAGCTCTGGTTATGCTTATCTCCATTACAAATCTTTTTTTAGTATATCGTAAAATTTATTAAATTGGCATTCCAGACGAACATTTGAAAATGGTCTTTTACCTCAGGTGAACCTGGCCTTTGTTGAAGCAGCAGACTGCGTCTCAGAACCCGTTAACAGGGAGCCTCCTTCCAGAGAAGCTCAGATACTGACTTTGAAGAACACGTCTGAATTTGATGTACTTGTCATTGGAGGAGGAGCGACAGGAAGTGGCTGTGCCCTAGACGCAGTCACCAGAGGTGAGTTCTGGTGTGGGTGGATGTAACACAGGTAAAGGTTTCAGCTGTCCTTCTGATAGAAACACACAGTGTGCGCTCCGTGCTGGAAAGTCACGTTGCATTGCTTAATTTTCCATTCTTTGTGAAGCACCTTCCCATTTTTAAAATGTAGGTACTTGCACAATTTTGAAATTAGGTATAGTTTGTCTTTTACACTGAAATGAATTTTTTTTAAAAAGAAAACTTTATATTCCTGTGAATTCATTGATTGGATGTTCTGGTTAGTTTTTTTTATACACAGTAAAGTACATTTATGTGAAATAAAATTATTTGTGTATCACCTAAAATCACATTTATGTCAGTGATTTATCTTTAATGAAAAGATTTAGTAAAATGAATTAATCTATTAAAATGATTCTTTTTGTTTCTCTATTAAAATAATCTCTTCCAATGAAATACAGACTACAGTTTGGGAAGCTCTAGTTCAGGTGACTGAATAATGGAAAAGACTTGCTAACCTGTAGTTCTGTCTCACTCTATTAGTCAGCTTCAGGAAAGATATTATGAGAAGTTCTTTCAAAATGGCAACAGAATATATAAAGAAAGAAATTTTAGTATGGAACACCAGTGCTCTTACATATGATATATTTAATGATTTGCTTCTTTTGCCTGTGGTTATTAGTGTGGAGTTTGGAATCAAAGAAATCTGAGTACATATCCTGGCTGAGCTGCTTTATCAGATGTATGTATATGTATACACACACACACACACACACACACACACACGCACATACACTTAAGCAAGTTACTTAATTTCTCTAAGGTCCCTCATCTTTCAAATAAGGAAAAAAATATCTTCCGTTAATGATTTTTATGAGGATTAAATGCATAATCATGAAGAGGATTTAAAACAGTGCTTGTCACACAAAGTAGAAACTCAATAAATTGTAGATAGTATTATAGCTGCCATTAATAACATGAAGGCAAAAGACTTTTAGAACCAATTGCTCTGGAGAAATAATCCTTTGTGATTATTTTTAGATATATCAAATTGGACTGGGTACTGCTGCAAGGAATTTTGACTCCAAATTATTTTAGTTACTATATAAGGTTCAGTATTCATTGCAGTTTCATATTCAGTGGTAATAGTTTATTACATGGAATAATTTTTCTCAGATTAAGTTACTACCACACCCACCCTAGACTTAGTTACTTTGCATATCTGGTAGATTTTAGTCTCACAGAAATGAAATAAATTTCGTGAGATTAGGCACACATAAGCCAAAAAGTACGCTAGATTTACTGTGATTGCACAGGACCCCCACTTGAGTTTTGATCCATGTAGACATCACAGCCTAGGTCCTTTCTGTCAATTCCAAATAATGGTAAATTCACAATAATAAGTCCTGGAACATACTCAGTTTCCTGGCAGACCCTAATATTTATATAATTCTTTCTCCATCCATAGTTTATAATTTAAGCTGCATTATCCTGGGACATACTAAGTCAGATGGAAAGAAGAGTTGAAGTTACCTCAAGGTGTTTGAATTCAACACTCTTCCCTGGAGTCCTGGGAAAGAGAGTGTCAAGAGAAGACACATAGGCAGTGTAATGGGACGTCTCGTTTGGGACTGCCCCAGTTGTCCTGGGACTACCCCAGGGGTTAGAAGTTACCAGATGACAATTTTCTGTGTCCAAGAGGATCGTTTCCCCAGTAGGGTTCAGAAAAATATTTCTTGCTGTCTCCACTTATGTTCATGCTATGTACTGAAGTATACAGCAGTTCTTTTTCTTTCATTTCAACAAATATTGGCTGAGTGCCTGCTTTATGCATGGCAATATTCAAAGTACTACATGAGAATACAGAGATGTTTGATCCAGGCTCCACCCTTAGGTTGCTCCAAGTTCTGTAGTTCTGTAGTAGACTGAGTTACCCTATAGAGAATATGTGCCTCTCAGGAGGCTTGGGGGCATTGTTATATCTTCATAGAATGGTCTGGAGAAAGCAAGCTGCTATTTAGCACGGGTAGAATTTTAGTAGGCAAACATTGCTTGCTGAAAGTGTGCCAATCTGAGGGAGCATGCGAGAGGAACAGTGTGTGTGGGAAACAGCCCGTGTTTCAGTTGGGATCACCCAGGCTGTGCTGGGGAGGATATGAGAGGAGTGCAAAGGCAGGGCTGGGCCTGGGATACCGGGGAAAGGCCTTTGGACTTTACTGAACAGGCCCTCTGAGACAGTGAAGAGCATTCATGATGAGGAAAGGATAGGCAATAAGGAAGAAGCAGGCACGAGGCTAAACTTTTAAGAGATCTAGAGACAAATAAAACAGAAAGGACGTAACTTGCTGGTGTAGTAGGATATGAATAAGGGAGGCAATATGTGCAAGAATTGTTTCTTCTTTCTTTTCATTTTAAGATAGGAGCCATCTGAATATTTCTGTAGACTCAGAGGAGAACCTTAACATGCAAATAATAGAAGGCTGCATGTGGAACAAGCTCTCGGGAAAATACGAGGCATGGGATATCAAAGATGTATCTTAGCTTTGGCAGGGCAAGAAGAGACATTTCTCAGAGACAGATACAAAGTGTAAAGATTCTAAGGCATAAAAGAGGGAGTCTGTGTGACTATGAAGAGCTATTCTTAAACACTCAAAAAGAAGTGAGATGTGCTACTTATGGATAGGAGTAGGGACTTGGATGTAGAAAAGATTTAGAGAATGTGATAGGAATAGGGGTTGCTTTGCTCTGGTTAGAAAAGGATACCTGTGTGTGTGTGTGTGTGTGTGTGTGTGTCCCCATGTGTGTCTAATATTGCTCAGAGTTGGGGCAGAGAAAATACATGATAGGGTAGAATCCCAAATTGAGAACTGACTAGGTATCAATGACAGAAGGAGAAAATGAGGAAAGATTCCATGAAGGCAAGAAATTGTTTAAATGGAAACTTAGGACTGGTTGGGGGAGGTAAGGGGAGTTGGAAAGCCAGCTTCCCTCAAAGAGTTAGGACCGTGATTGCAGTAGCAAAAAGGCAACTACTGATTAAGTGCCTTTTATTCCTTTTCTCCTTTTGAAAAGTCTCACCTATATTTGCTTTTGTACATTTTTTAGATATCTTTTTAAAAACATAGATAAGATCATACTGTAGTCATTACTTCGAAGTGTGTTACTTTCAAATAACAGTATAGTTAATCAATCTTTTTTTTAAACATCTTTATTGGAGTATAATTGCTTTACAATGGTGTGTTAGTTTCTGCTTTACAACAAAGTGAATCAGCTATACATTTACATATGTTCCCATATCTCCTGCCTCTTGCGTCTCCCTCCCTCCCACCCTCCCTATCCCACCCCTCTAGGTGGTCACAAAGCACCGAGCTGATCTCCCTGTGCCACGCGGCTGCTTCCCACTAGCTATCTGTTTTACATTTGCAGTGTATATATGTCCATGCCACTCTCTCACTTCGTCACAGATTACCCTTCCCCCTCCCCATATCCTCAAGTCCATGCTCTAGTAGGTCTGTGTTTTATTCTCGTCTTACCCCTAGGCTCTTCATGACTTTTTTTTTTTTCTTAGATTCCATATATATGTGTTAGCATATGGTATTTGTTTTTCTCCTTCTGACTTACTTCACTCTGTATGACAGACTCTAGGTCCATCCACCTCACTACAAATAACTCAGTTTCATTTCTTTTTATGGCTGAGTAATATTCCATTGTATATATGTGCCACATCTTCTTTATCCATTCATCCGATGATGGACACTTAGGTTGCTTCCATCTCCTGGCTATTGTAAATAGAGCTGCAATAATCAATCTTTACATGGATATGGTATTCATTGTTTTTCATGGCTGAAAAATTCATCCCAAAGATGTTCTTGTTAATGACTCTTTAGGTGGTTTCCAGTTTTTTGTTTTGTTTCATTCTGTCATTTAAAATAATACTACTTGTGAGTCAACTGCTGAACCAGCTCTGGGAATATAAAGACTAATAAGATGTGGCCTTGCCCTCGAGGAGCTTATAGTTTATTAATATTTGCTGAACAAACATTTTTCCTTTGGGCAGTGAAGAATGTCACCTAGTACATTAGCAGACGATTGTGGGTGATGACAGTGATGATGATTTTTAAAAGATAAGAGTTTTCAGAGCCAGAATGTTGACAAGATTTTTAATACTTATAGTTAGTAACAGCTAAGAAAATGATGTACTTTCAATATCTCCTGGCATTTCAATTGCTGTCTTTTAAAATAATTGACTGACTGTCTTATTTGATGTATATGGAGTTACGGTTTATAAAAAGGATGGATAAACCATAGTTTGTATTTCCTTTATTATGCTGGTAGCCCTCTGAGGGTAGCATTTATAATTAAAATGTATAGAGATGCTGAAGTTAATCTATATTTATCCTTTTACTACAATTTCTGATCATATCAGCAGCCCTCTGAAGTGTGAAATAATCATGGGCATTTGGTTAATGAATTGTGCATTGTTGCTGTTCATTCATGGAATTTGCTCTTTTATTATATTTGATGCTTCACTTAACAACAAATTTTGCTTTCTCTGCGTTTGATATGTTTTTACCAAATTATTCCTGACTGTGTCCATTAATCTTTAGTCACATTTGACAAAAATAAATTACTGTGATCTTTTAAAGTTACCAGTAATAATTAGATTTTTCAGGACATCAAAGTTTTGGGGGAACTGCTAGATGTTAAAAGGCTCGTATAAAAATGTTTTCACAAGGTTTTTGATGAAATATTGTGCCCAAATGCAATTTTGGTAATGGATAAACAAAGACCATAGAAGGAAGAGAAAAAGTCATGAAGTTTTCATAATGAACATTTATTTGCATTCTTACCATCTGCATTTTCTTGGGAATCAGTTTTTCATTTGTTTCATTTGGGTATATTATTTTATAAACATAATATGCACAGCTCTCCTCACGTTCTCCTGCAGGTCTCTAGGATCAATAGGAATTGCTTCTCTGTTTAAAACCTCTGTGGCCAGTCCCCAGCCTCGAAGCACAATGATATAGGAGGCACTTTGCCCCCAAAAGAGAGTTGGAATGAAGAGACTCTGATAAATGTAGTCACTCCCTCAGGGGGCTTCAAGATGTTTTTTTCAGCTCTTTTTTGTTATTTTATGTGATTTACCTGTATGTATCAGGGGTCAACCAGTACAATTTTGGTTTAAAATCTTATTTATAAACTTAAACTTTATGGCTTCAAAATTCCAGAGAAGACTGCCTCTTGCTAGAAGAAAACATTAATTGTAGTTCTCTTGTTTAAAAATGTATATGTACTTCTAGTTTATGAATGGTGCCTGGCTAGTAATTCCTGAATTCTCACCACAGTTCCTTCGAGTCTAAGACAGTATAGCATAACGAGTAAGGACACAGGCTATGAAACAAGAACCAAGTGGGATCAGTCAGCTTCATCATTTACTAGGTCCATGACCTTCAATAAGTGTTCTAACCTTACAGAGAGCCTCAAGGTTCTCAGACATAACAGAGGATAACAACAACACTCTTCTGCATAAATAAAGGTTTGTGAAAAGGAGCAGGTGTGTGCATTTTTAATTGCATTAAAAACTGCAGAAAAGGGAGAGCCATGGAAGATAGTGCATTTTGGGAATTACAGATCTCCACCCCCTTCTACCACTGCCCCTCTCCCACCATGAGGGTAGAGAAAATCCTATTTCAGGACAGTAGAACTGCAGCAGATGAAAGTTTGCTACTTACTGGACACTGCTAATTAGACTAGGTTGCAAATTGCTACTAAAATTAATCTGGAAATTTGATGTAATTTAGTGATTACGTTATAGTGACTGTCTTTGGCAGGAGTAGGGTGGGGAGGATTAGAGAAACTGTGCCAAAGTTATCTGGAAAAATCAGCCTTTGAGATTGACTAGATTAATTTTGAAAAAGAATAATGATAAAGGAGATAGAGCTCTATCAATATCGAAGTGTATTCTAAAGCTACTTTAATTAAAATAGTTTGCTAAAGGAACGGAGACATTAGCGGAGCAAAAGTAAGAGGCTAGAAATAGATCTGAATACATAAAATTTAGGATATGGTAAAAGCATTTCATATTTGTCATTATTGGTTATTTAATAAGCGACGTTGACGTATCCACTTTCCCAAATTTATATTTATATTTATCTGTATTATGTATATTTATATTCTGTTTATCATGCTCTCTGTGGATCAAGGATTTACAATAAAACACCACAAACCTATTAAAAGAAAGTATATGGAAATTTTAAAAAATGGAGTAAGAAAGGTGTTTTTAAGCATGACATCAATAAAGTCATTTTCCTTTTGGCAAATCCTGTTAAATTTGATTTCATAAAAATTGAAGTTTATCTATGGCAGAAATATAATAAACACCTGTGAAATTGGAAAAATAACGTATCAGACAGGATTTGTTTCATATTGTTTTCAACTTTTCTATATCCTTTTGTTTTAGTATGTCTATGATGAAACACAAATAGCTGGATTCTTCTTTTTTTTTTTAACGCTTGATAGATAGAATCTGTCTTTCAACAGATGAGTTTGGTCCATCTCCATTTATTTGGATGCCATGTGCTTTTATTTTGTATTTTTTACCTTACATCTTTTTTTACTTTGCTCCATTTCCTTCTTCCTTTCCTCCATATTAAATCAGCTTTGTATCACTCTGTTTCCATACATTAAACTCTATAGATACAGTTGCTGCCACCTTCAAGTCCCATCAGAGACTTTTCTCAAAACCAAATCGAGGCTCCTGCCCTGTGTTGATCTTGGCCAGCCAGCTGGTGGTTCCCTGGCCCAGGTACTGCTCTCCAGGCTGGGTCCACCTTCCTGCCTCCTGGGCATGTCCCAGCAGATAGTCCACAGCCACAGACAGTGGTCAGCAGAAGATTTTCCACCTTTCTTCCATCCCTGGATTCTAGCACTGGTCTGTCTTCTTCACCTCTCACTATCTCTTGCCCTTCAGGAACTGAAATCTTGGTTACCTTTGCCTGTTTCTAGACCCAGATTCCACCAAGACAGAGGCTTTGGGCCTAACTAGGAAATAACCCAAATGTTCAAAAATAGGGAATTGAATAAATAAATCATTGTAAATATTTAATGTATTACTATTCACACATTAAAAGTGAAATTATAGAAAAATATGTTACTTTTATGGAAAGCAATATGTTCTATCACTGCTGAGATGAACCAGGACATTTGGGAGTGGTATGATTATTCGATTTTTTGTTTTTATAATTAATTGCTTTTAGTAGTTAATGTCATGAATTTCACTGCAGTGGTAAAGTATTAATATTTGGAGTGAGATTACTCTGAAATTCTTTGGTGGAAGAACAAGATTAGTTATAGCAGAAGAAGAAAGTCAACTTGAAATCTACCTTTCAGTCATTCTCAGCCCATCTCTGAAGTTAAAGTTGTATGCCACCAGGGAAGCCCTGGGACATTTTTAATAGTGAAACCTGGTTATGTCTGGAGTGTATTATTCTCTCTTTTCATCATTTTATATTGTTTGGATATTCCTTCTCTCTGAATACTGGCTGT
Source organism: Physeter macrocephalus (assembly GCF_002837175.3). NCBI lineage: Eukaryota > Metazoa > Chordata > Mammalia > Artiodactyla > Physeteridae > Physeter > Physeter macrocephalus. Next base: position 62,897,800 of record NC_041215.1, read on the forward strand.
TTTTATTCTAAAATAATAAAAAGTAAAATAGTAAAAAAGTAAATAGTAAAATAGTAAAAAGAGAAAGCAACAACAGCAACTTCCTTATTCCCCTGAAACTCTATTACTATAATTAGTGTTATGGCTTAATACATTTTTGTGCCTCCATAATCATGTGTGAACTTAAGGGACTCAAAGTATGTTAATGATATGTTCTAACTTAGCATAGTATCTCCATTAATGGTTTATATGTTTCTAATAGAAAAATAGAAATAGGTATAATAACCAATCCAATATTATATAGTTCTGTAAAATGTTAACATTCACTATTAGAAAATACTAGGCTTAAAGCATAGAATCCTGATCATGAGGATTAACAAGCCAGGATTGCTTTGCAGCTTTACAGGAGTGTTATTTTTTAGAGAAATTGGTACTAATGTACAGAGTATCTAAACTTTTTGATTTGTGTGTTATTACCTGGGTACCTCTGGTAGTTATTTCATAGCGATTACTCTGCCCTTTCTATTTAAAAATAGTTAAATAATGCCATATCTGAAAATTTATTATAATGAATTAAAGATGCAGAGAGTTTAAATGAAAATATAATCTTGCAGTACTGTGATAGTGAAGGTAGGAAATAACCCAAATGTTCAAAAATAGGGAATTGAATAAATAAATCATTGTAAATATTTAATGTATTACTATTCACACATTAAAAGTGAAATTATAGAAAAATATGTATTGACATGGAGAGATGTTTACAATAAATAATGTTAAATGAAAAAAATGGAATGTATCATATGATCCTATTTTGGTAAAAATGTGCATATGTGATTACATACATGCACAGAAAATGTGAACATTTAAACACCCAAATGTCAACTGTGGTTATCTCTGAGTAGTGTGATTACAGGAGGGTTTTATTTTGTTCTCTTTACTTCTCTGCATTTATTATACTGAGCGTGTTTGCATGCATAATAAGATAATCAGTAAAAGGTATTAAATATGCTTCTGTTCTATTTCATGTTGTAAAAGTTAAATGTCGTACCATTCCTCCCCTTAGATGGTAATTATCCCTCTGTATTCATCCAACTGTCTTGATCCATGAATTGGTTTAGTTGGAAGTGCCTGGTAGCTAGACATTCTCACTCAGGACAGAAGAGGCAAGTCTGTGAAGAGCTGTATTTCGTTCACATCCCTGACCCCACCCAAAAGATACAACTTTAACTTCAGAGATGGGCTGAGTATGACTAAAAGGTAGATTTCAAGTTGACTTTCTTCTTCTGCTATAACTAATCTTGTTCTTCCACCGAAGAATTTCAGAGTAATCTCACTCCAAATATTAATACTTTACCACTGCAGTCAAATTCATGACATTAACTACTAAAAGCAATTAATTATAAAAACAAAAAATCGAATAATCATACCACTCCCAAATGTTCTGGTTCATCTCAACAGTGATAGAACATATTGCTTTCCACAAAAAGTAATTTCTGAAAAGAAAAGAAACAAGCAAAAGCTATTCCTTATAAAATCTTGAACAAGTTTAATGAATTATCATAAATAAAGGCCAGCCCTTCACTGGTGGGCATGTGGGGAGGTCATTCTTTCCACTCTGAGGAAAGGTCTTCCCCAGTGCCTCACATCCAGCTAGGCACAGTTGCTGGAAGCCTGGATGCATTATTTTTGGTCTCCTTCAAATTTAATTATTTTACCTAAGATGCAAAATGTTAGCATTGAATGTCACTTAAAAATACTGTTCAAAGACAAATATCATATGATATTGCCTATATGTGGAATCTAAAAAAAATGGTAAAGATGAACTTATTTACAAAAAAGAAAGAGAGTCACAGATGTAGAAAACAAACTTATGGTTACCAGGCGGGAAAGGGATGGGGGAGGGATAAATTGGGACACTGAGATTGACATATACACACTACTATATATAAAATAGATAACTAATAAGGACATACTATATAGCACAGAACTCTACTCAATACTCTGTAAGGGAGTGCAGAGTACTCTATGGAAAAGAATCTAAAAAAGAGTGGATATATGTATATGTATAACTGATTTACTTTGCTGTACACCTGAAACTAACACAACACTGTAAATCAGCTATACTCCAATAAAAATTAAAAAAAAATACTGTTCATTCTCTTTGAGAAGATAAAACAGTGCTCTCTCTTCACTTCCTTGCTTTATACTGAAAAAAAAAAAAAACAAAACCGAAGCTCTTATTTTCAGACTGGAGGTGGAAAAAAAGTTTGGATTTTTGAGAGGTGAAACAGGAAGGAACATCTTAGGTAACGGAATCATGCAAGATCATTATAAGACTTTAAACAATTTCATTGTCTTTGCTGTAGTCGGTTAATCAGTTTAGGCAAAAGCGGTTGTAACTTCTAATAATGTCTTGATTTTGCATGACTTTCCTCCTTCCTCATTCCATTGTTCTCATCCAACAAAAAACGAGAAATCCAGAACGTTTAACATAAAAGCAGTTGAAATTTTTAAAATGTTTTCTTTTTTTTTTTTTTTTTTTTTTGTGGTACGCGGGCCTCCCTCTGTTGTGGCCTCTCCCGTTGCGGAGCACAGGCTCCGGACGCGCAGCCTCAGCGGCCATGGCTCACGGTCCCAGCCGCTCCACGGCACGTGCGATCCTCCCAGACCGGGGCGCGAACCCTGTTCCCCTGCATCGGCAGGCGGACGCGCAACCACTGCGCCACCAGGGAAGCCCAAATGTTTTCTTTTTAAGGTTTCAAAAACTTTTGGTAATACTTTTAGGTTACATGGTACTTTAATATATCAATTTAGCTATAAATTTAGAGACTAAATTTTTATTTTTTATTTTGCTCTGGAAGGAGCAGTATCATTTCTCTTCAGAAATTCTGGTGGGTAGCGTGACGATATGACACTGGAAATAATGGGACAAGAAAAAACAGCCTGGTTTGACAGAGAAGCCCATTTTAACTTTTGTTGGTATTCACTAAGGTTTTTCACATAAGTACATGTGAATAACTTTTTTAAATGTCCAATTCTTGCAAAAGCAGTTTTGAGGCTTTAAAGTGTTAGCTCTCACTTAAATATCCTGAAATATCCTCCTGAGATGGCTTGCTAATTCCTAGAGTAGTTCCCTGCCTCACACTGTGTCAGTTTGGGAACGAAAAAAAAATCCATCCTGATAACACACACCCATAAAATTCTCTCTTCATATCACTCTCCAGTTACCGTCTTCTGTCTTCTGAGGCTAGACTCTTTATCGCCCCCCTCATGCTGTGTGGTTCCCCTAGGAGGTCTCCCCACACTCCAGCCCCTGAGTGACAAGCAGACCCTAAATAAGCTGGGCCATTTCAGTCATTTGCCTTCTCTTGTTTAAGCTTATCTTTGCCAGTGATAATTCCCTTGCTTCTCCCCTCCACCCATCTGAACACATCCTCCTCTGTTGACTCAGCCTTTCTCCAAGACCCCATCCCAGATGCAATTAAAATAACTACCTTGGCTGTAGTTATTGTTCACAGAGGGAATTGTGTCATCAATAAACTACCTCCCAAATTTTGTGACTTCAAACAAGAACATTCATTCCCACAGTGTCGGTGGGTCAGGAATCTGGGCCCTAGGATGGGCCCTCTGGCTCTCAGTCTCTCACAAGCTGCAGTGCTTCCTAGCAACTCACATGGAGGTTGGCAGGATTCAGATCCTCACAAGTTACTGGGCTGAGGCCTCAGTTCCTTGTGACCTGTTGACTAGGAGCTCTGTTGGTTCCTTGACTCAGAACAAGACAGGTTGCTTTATCCAGGAGGAAGTCACAGTCTCTTGTAACCTAACCACGGAAGTGGCCTGCCACCATCGTGGCTGTATTCTGTTGGTTAGAAGCAAGGCAGTAGCTAAGCCCACAGTCCAGGGTAAGGGGTTACATACTAGGAGGTGGGGCTAACTGGGGACTAAGGCATCTTCTCCCACAGCCTCTGGGTACCTTTGGGCAGGTAGGAGCCATAGGCTGGATGGGAAAGCTGCTTATCCTCTCTCAGTTTTATGTCCCTGCCTTGAATGGTGTGGGCATCTTAATGCCATGACTGATTCCAAGACTGGAAGAGAGGTGTGTTCTAAATAATTCAGCTCTTAAATGCCATTTGAAAGTCAACTTCCTCATCTGATCTTCAACTGAAGAAAAATGGTATATTTTAGTACTGGAAGAAGAACTCTCTGTGTTGGACTTACTAAGAAAAGGTGATAGAACTCACCAAGACAGTGCATTGTAAGAGAGATTGCAAATGTAATCTCGACTAAGCAATTTGGGGTTTATATCCTGAATTTAATTTTTGACCCACTTTAGGATAAAGAGTCCTCTGCATTTTCAAATGCAACACCTATGAAACTTTGCTTCATTTTGTTCACTTGCCTCTCTTTGGGTTGGGAGCTACTTGACAGCTTGGTCTATGTCTATTTCATTTCTAACACCAGCACTTTACCTGGCACTTAGGCTCTCAAAAAATATGCACTAATATGACATATTTTTCTGTGTGTTTAATACAGCCTGTACTAAATTTACTAAGCACTGCTAGAGTTTTCATAGTTGAGAATTTTACAGATCTTTTTCTCGCATAAATGCTTAAAAAGAGTGACCTGGGTCTATGATATCTGTAATTTCTGTGTTATTTTGCTAGTTCATTAGAGCATTAGCAGTTTTTGCCCTTGAATCAAAGTTCTCTACTTTTCTCTCCACAGTTTCCAAATATTTTGTCCTTTTGAGTCAAGGGAATTGCCCTGATTTTATGATGACATTTGGGTACGATATTTAAACTGTTAGAAGTTATAAAAACGACCCTTTGGTATTAAATGTAATAAATGGCTCTGAATTGAATACATGCACAAGTTCTCTTATATGAGCTTTGTGAGCCCAAACTGCTCCAGTTACATATTCTCATTGTAATTGGATTCTATGACATTCTCTCATCCCCCAAGAGTATGGCAGGCCATGAAAATTTCTTCTGGCTTGGTGCTGATGTAAACTTTGGGTCTTTTGAAATTTTGGATTTCAGATCTAACTAGTGTATGGAACTCGTAGTACTGTTGGTCCTCCCAGTCCTGAAGAGGCAGGGGTGTCTCTGCAAGTAAACAAAACAAAACAAACCTTATTTCATTCCTAAGAGATTTATTGCAACCCTCAAAGAAAGCCAGATTGGGAGGGTTGATTTTTAGAACTGACTTGTCTTTGTTCAGCCTCACCTTTACCAAGAATTACTGTCTTTTCTTTACTCATGGATACTCTGTACTGGGTTCATTTGTCCTGGCTTGTGTTTTTCTCTGTAATTCTACGATATTGTGCTTGCATGTCTTCAGTTAGACTATAAACTCCTCAGCATCAGAGGTTATTCTCTTCTTTCTTCTTCTGTTTCGATATCTTTGATCTCTTTTCCCATTTTATACCCACTTTCACACCACTCCAGAAATAGGAAGCGGCACGTAGAGAGCTAGTCTAGATTCACAGTCGATGCATCAGAGTTGACTGGAGTTGAGAGGCTGGCACGTGTCTGGACTCTTGTAGTGAGGGATGAATGTGAGTTCCAGAAGGCCTCGGTAACAATACTGAGTTAACGCTACATGGTTAAAGATGGGTGCCAGACTCCCCTTCGACCCTCGAAACACACCAGTGTATGTTACTGCCATGAAATTGCACTGTAATAGTTTCTAGCTGTGATTCATCCACAGGTTAATATGCTTCTAGTTCTGGTTTGACTTTTCCCCCAGGAAGAGACTAAAATCTCTTCATTATAATATAGACAGTGTACTGCACTTGGAATACAAATTTATCCATGCTCAGAGTAATTTTTCTTGTGACTGTCTCTACCCTGGAGAAGTGCCTTTAATGAATTACATACAAGTTGTGTAATGTAAGAAGTTAATTTGGTGTTCTGGTTACACAGGACTAAAAACAGCCCTTGTAGAAAGAGGTGATTTCTCATCAGGGGCCAGCAGCAGAAGCAGTAAATTGATCCACGGGGGGGTGAGATACCTTCAGAAGGCTGTCATGAAGTTGGACATTGAGCAGGTAACTGTGTATGCTGCTTGTTAAACAAAAATTGCGACTGTGCTCTTTCCTACCCAATTAAATCAGTTTTATTTTTTTATTTTTTTAATGACTTTTAACATTCCTTCCTATTGGAAATACCTATTTAGTGTATTCTGCTGGAGTGTCTTTCAGGAGAGGTGTGCCAGATTTTTTTCCTGTAGCATTATGTTTATGGGTCATCAGGGGCTTTTTCTACACAGGCATGTCAAAGTAGCAGATCTACCAAATCACTTTTGGATGTGTTCCTTTGAACAATTGTGATTGTTTTTTTTTTTTTTCCCCCCCACCAATGGCCACCAAATTGCTACTTCCCCAAGCAGTTTCAAGGGAACTGTGTTGTAATACATGAGGAATGTTAAACTGATCCTCTTAACTGCAGATGCAATCATACTGCATATTGTCACTGACATATTCTTAAGGAAAAGATGATCTGAGTCATGCTTTTTTTTTATGTCACACTCTGTTGTGTCCAGTCTGCCACCATTTGAAAACTGCCAAGGCAGTGTGGAAGATGACATTTCCCAGAGGAGTTAAAAAAAAAAAAAAAAATCAACTGAACTCCCTATCTGCTTTTCGTACATGAAAAACACAGCAGCACTTACTTGACATTGTCAGTTTTGAATCTGCCCCTTTTCTTATGTGTCTGTTTAGCATCATGATGGATATGAAGAAAAGAGCATAGGGTTTAGAATCAGATGACTTGTGATGTGTTTCAGCTTATTTATTTAATTTCTATGAGCCTCGGTTTTCTTATTTGTAAAATTAGTATTATGATAGTAATGCTGGGTCTTCAGAGAGACATTTAATGAGGACTAAAGACAAAAGCTTTTTAATGATAGTCTGTAAAATACTGTGCAACTCTTAAGTATCATCTCTGCTTGGGCTAGTGGAGGCAAGAAGGAAACGTTTAACATGAATCTGAACAATCTGTTATCTCTTACATGAGAAAATATAATGGGGGACTGAGAAAAGGGACAATACAGAGAATGCAAGATAAATTGTTACAATAATCTTGTAACTCAAGTCCGGAGAATATCTTACACCTGGGAACTCTGACAGCATGTTTTTCTCCTATGCAAATACAGTTAAGGTTTCTAAAAAATCTTTCAGGTTGACAGCATGATGTATTATTAGAAATTTGATTAGGAGGGAGCTATCCTTGCTCAGAGGTAGAGAGGTTTCTGTGTATCAGTCAGTTGGCAGGGTGTCTATCTGCCATTTGAAAATATTATGATCTGTTATTGCCAAACTAATTTTCTCTGTTTTGCTTTTCAGTACAGGATGGTAAAAGAAGCCCTTCATGAGCGTGCCAACCTACTAGAAATTGCTCCCCATTTATCAGCTCCGTTGCCTATAATGCTCCCAGTTTACAAGTAAGCCTTTTGGTATCATCTGTGTACTCTTTGCTTATCTGAGGTCAATAGAACACAGTTTCAATGGAAATAGTTCCTCAATGTGTATTTCTTTTTTTTTTTCTTTTTTTGTGGTATGCGGGCCTCCCTCTGCTGCGGCCTCTCCCGTTGCGGAGCACAGGCTCCGGACGCGCAGGCTCAGCGGCCATGGCTCACGGGCCCAGCCGCTCCGCGGCATGTGGGATCCTCCCAGACCGGGGCGCGAACCCGGTTCCCCTGCAGTGGCAGGCGGACGCGCAACCACTGCGCCACCAGGGAAGCCCCTCAATGTGTATTTCTTAATGTAGTTTTAATTAGTCTTAATCTTTAATCCTTTTAAAATATTTTCCTTTGTTGCATTATTTTTTTATTTTATTTTTTTTGTGGTACGCTGGCCTCTCACTGTTGTGGCCTCTCCCGTTGCGGAGCACAGGCTCCGGACGCACAGGCTCCGCAGCCATGGCTCACGGGCCCAGCCGCTCCGCGGCATGTGGGATCTTCCCGGGCCGGGGCACGAACCCCTGTCCCCTGCATCGGCAGGCGGGTTGTTGCATTTTAAAAAGTGTGACTTTTCCTATATTACTCTCTACTGACCCACCTCTAAGGGCTAGATCCTGAAGGCAAAGGAGGTTGTGTTCTGCACTTATAATTAGTAGGTTTTTTACTCCAGTTTCTGAGAGTATATACAGCAGCAACTACATTTGCACTGGGGAACATAAGAGGGTCATTTGCAGACTAAAATGCAGAGCCAGAAAGAATCCTGCTGCAAAATCTGAACTGACATATATCAACTCCAAACCCTAAGCCATTTTGTGTCATTTTAAATTTCCGAGTTAACCAAAACTGAAATTTGGTTTGGAGGTGTCAAATAATCAAAAATTATTAAACCCAATTTTCTGAATGTTGTTAGAGCTATCCATCAAGTTGACTTAAGATGGAATACAAGTGGTAGGAAATACAGAATTATGTAAGTCTGCTAGCTGCATGAGTCTTGTGGGGCCTGGAAGCAGATTTTATAATTTTTGTCTATATTTTGTCATAGATTTCTTAGGGCATCTTAAGCCAATGATTCTCTACCCTGGGTGTACATTAGAGTCACTCTGATCTTTGCCCTAGTCTAGTTAAACTGATCCCTAGAAACACAAGGCCCAGGCATCTATATTTATTTTTGATGCTCCCCAGAAAATCTAATATGCAGTCAGGTCCAGAACCACTGCCTTAGAGATGATTCATTTACTTTTATAATTCAGCTGGGCTGGTGTCAGAACAGGCAGGCACTTCTCTTGTTTCTTTTGCAGTACACTTATAGGTATACCTTGCTTTTCTTAATAAAAAGTGTCTTGTATCTTAAAGTGACATTCTATAATGTTATACTCTGTTTCTAAAGAAACCTTTTCCGCTATTTATGCTGTAGGTGGTGGCAGTTACCTTACTACTGGGTAGGAATCAAGCTGTATGATCTGGTTGCTGGAAGTAATTGCCTGAAAAGCAGTTATGTCCTCAGCAAATCAAGAGCCCTTGAGCATTTCCCAATGCTCCAGAAGGATAAACTGGTAGGAGCAATTGTCTACTATGATGGTATGTGATTTTTTTTTTTTTTTTTTACAAGATACTTTTCTCCTACTCGTGACCCTTACAGCATATTCTTAACGAGACAGTTTTGCATCCTAATTAATGTTAATCTTACACGACACACAAACATACATGCACATACTCCACATAGTGTTTTGCTTTTAATATTGCTTGTTTTTGCATATTCCTTTTCTTCTTTGATTTCGACTTTGTATCTCATGGTTGGTTTGGTCCATTTTCCATCATTGTGTATTTGGACACCACCTTCATGCCATTTAATTTGTTATGTTTGCCAGTGAACACTTGCCTTATGAATATATTATAATGTTGAAAGCAGCTGAGGATCTGTTAGGTTTTCTAGATGAAACCTCTATTTTCAAGGGGTTATAAACCTAGAGAAAAATGCCCCCTGGGCTGAAATTGACATGTTTGTATTTTGCACAGGGCACAGTTCTTGAACATATAATTTATGTGAGAAGGTAGATGAACATTGCATCTGTTAAACCAGTCCCTCAGTTTTTAATGCTTATTTTATTGTTGTTAGATGTTTTCTAACAGTGACATTATCTAGTACCCATTTGCCACGTGTTCAATGTTCATTCTTTGTGTTTGTGTGTGTGTGTGGACAATACAATTTTGTACACTTTTATTTGAAGGAACTAACCACTTAATATATCTCCAGATGGACCACAATACAATACAAAACAACACAGGAAAAGCCATTTGTGAAGTTTTACTATAGTTTTAAAGGGTGAATGGAATTTGAAAGCAGTCCAAGGATGTCTATTTATAAAGAAATAGCTGGACACAGATTATTATACATGTTCAAAAAGTCTTAGAAATTTTGTGGCACAAAGGCCCTATAGGGTCAGTGAGTTTTTTTTACCCCTACTATGTGATCTTTTGTATTTAGTGTTAGATATCTAAACTCTTAACATGAAGAAATGTTTTTGTGTTTTTGTTTTTTTGTTTTTCCGGGAGACTTTGATATTTATACTTCATAACATGGGATATCCTTAAGGCTACCCCTACCTTTTTTTCTTCTTCTCAGTGTTAGGTTTCTGAATCAATTTCGCTGTCTTTCAGGCTTTCATATATGAATGCAAAATGTGTACGTGCAGATGGGGCAACGGGGACAAACTCAAGAAAATGTGTTAGGAGCAACAATATTAGAAAAATGTTAAGGGTCTTAGACAAACATTAAAAGCTAGAAAATTCACAGTTTACAGTGCCTTCCAGCATCTAAACACCACGGGGTGGGGGGGCACTTAACTATTTTTGGTGCCCCTATTGAGCCTACATGTTAAGGGACAATCTTAACTGTGAATATTCTTTCTCTGCTTCAGACCCTTAATGTTAATCCATTGTAGTTTGTTGGGTGATTATATTAAAGAGGTTTTTGATCCAGGAGGAATAAAAAGGCATTCTGCAAATGGCCCCCTGCCCATCCTGACATGAAAGTGTTTGTGCCCTTTGCCTCTTAGTTTGAATCCCTCCCTTGCAAACTCTCTCCAGAACTTGGCCATATTCTCTACCATGTGATATATTGAACACAAACTACTTTTATTTGTTACTATTTTTTTTTAGCTTGTGCATATCTGAACCTCCTTGAGAGGAATATTAGTGGATGTCATATCTGAATTTGTGCCATCTGTGTTAGGTTGGTTTGATATTGTTATGAATTATAGATTCTTAACAATTCTTCGTGGAGAAACCAAGGGAAATCTATGTCATATACTGCGGGAGAAACAGTATCCTATTAGAATCAAGAGGAAGAAGAGTTTCTTTTATCTAGAATTGGCTTTTATAGTTTGTTACAGGTTGCAAAATTATGAGTTTAGCAAAGATTATTGAAAAGTTAAAAATTATTATTTAAAATAATTTCAAATTGATATTCGAAAATTGATTGTGAAACCCAAGTCTTGAAAAAGTAAAAATAATTCTAGTCACTGGAAATAATTTCTTTTTTAATCTTGTTCTGAAATGATGCAGGTCCAACTATGTCATGCCTGAGGCAAGACATAACAACAATGTGAAACAGTGTAGTTCTATGGTTTCACAGCTGTACTCACAGATAGGGCAACTCTTGTTAAAGCTAATGGTGTGATGAGCAAATTAAATACCAATATAGAAATAAGGTAGAAAGGAGCATATAGTAAAGGAATTAAATGTAATAAATGTGTGCTCAGAGAAAGGAAGGGATGACTAACCCTTCAACCAGAAAAATAACATTATTATCCTGCTAGCAAAGTATTTCAGAGAGGAAAAATACTTCCTAAGCAAATACCATTGCAATTGAAGTCTAAACATTGTAATTTATAAGATAAACATTTCTTAACAACAATAGCAACAAATACTCTTCTTCTTAAATAATCATTATGAGAATGTAGTAACAGTCTCCCAGATGATTTCAAAATGCATTTGGGCTACACGAAATAACTTTTTTTAACTTAAAAAAATAATTTATTGAGGTGAAATTTACATAACATAAATTTAACCATTTTAAAGTGAACAGAAATAATAATTTTTATAATTCCCACCTTGGGAGAATCTTGATCATAATGAAAAAGTAGCACAAGTAACTAAATGAACTTTTAAAATCTACAAGAAATTTTGCCAATTAACAACTCTGATTAGTTATCCATCACACAGTTACTTCAGTACCAGTGAAAAATGAAAAAATAATGGTGTGAAAATATAGTCAGACAGACTACTAAACATCACCATTAACATGGAGGGACCAGTGACTGAGACCATCTTTAAGATTCTTTCAAAACTGAGATGTTAGGTCTGTAAGATATTCCCTCTGAAGTACAAAGTGTACAAAGGTCAAAAAAATTTTCTTAATTATTCATGCAAACAGTTTATGCTAAAAAAATAGTGATGATCATTGCATAGGATTAAGGCAAAGTCTTTTCCTCCACAAAAGTCCACAAAGGGAATAAGATAAATTCCACATACATTTTTTTTTCTTTTTATCTTTTTTTTTAATTGAGGGATAATTTACATATAACATTATGTTGCTTTCAGGTATACAACATAATGATTCAATATTTGTGTATATTGCCAAATGATCACCACAATAAGTCTAGTTAACATCTATCACCATACATCATTACAAACTTTTTTTTCATATGATGAGGGTTTTTAAGATTTCTTAGCAACTTTCAAATATACCATACAGTATTATTAGCTATAGTCACTATGCTGTACATTACATCCCCAGGACTTATTTATCTTATAACTGGAAGTTTATGTCTTTGACCACATACTTTTAAATGTTGTAATTATAGTGGCACTTCTGTGCTTGGCATAGGTACGATCCATTGCCATATTTTGTTAAACTCTGAGAAACAAACTCACATATGTGGAGGAATAACTACCATCTTTTTCAGTATAGACAAAGTAAATGTCAAATTTCTCAGTAAGATCCATTTGAAGTAAAAGTTGGGATAGGAAGTGACACACTAGGTTATTTTTTCTTTTTATATTCTGTTAGAGAAAGCAGTATAGTCTCGCCTCACTGGTTTTCTGCCTGAGACATGTCCTAGTGTTTGCTCTCTGCTCCTCTCCATATTCTACCAGAGATCCACCAGCTGGACCCTGTCCGTGGCCATTACCACTGATCAGGGGGTTTCCACATAGAGAGTGTCGTGACTGGTGCAACTTTCTCACGTCAGCAAAGAGTATTTAAGGCACGACAGGCTTGGGTGACTTGGCAGGCTGTGAGGTTATGTGAGCCAGCTGTGGAGGGCGAGCCAGTTTCCTCCGAAACTTACTTCATCTTCCTCCGTCAACTTTACTTCAATCTCCCTGCTCCCAGAGAAGATCTTTGGTGCCATTCTAGTTGGACTTCAGTCATCCAATCCAGTGCACAGAAAATGAGATATAATTAAAAATCATTAAATATTTAAAACCATTAGATACCCCCATTAAGCTTCTGTAAGATGAAACTGGAGAACAGAATTACAGCTTTAAATTCTTCCTTCTGAGAGTCCAGGCAGTGACAGAGAGAGATGTCTGTTATTTCGCACCCGATGATGCCCTTAAGTATTCCTTATGCACATATGAAAATAGCAACCTACGAGAAATTACATTGGCTTTCCTAGTGTAAATAGAAGTTGGTTACAGCCATGTTTCAAAGGGGGAATTAAAGCCCAGGTTTCACTAGAATATTCATGTTTATTCCAACCTAAAACTCACAGCATACAAATAGATGAATTCAGCTCGTGAGAGAGCAAAGCCAATTTAATCTCTGGCTCCCCCGGGGTAAATGCAGCTCATGGTCCTGCCTCCGCCCCACCCCCCCCAACCTCAGCTATAATCCCTGGCTCCTGGAGGTAAAAATGCATTGAAGTGAGGAAAATTCTGCAGCAGGATATAATGATCCAAAATGACAGGGACAATAATGACAATGAATTTCATGTCTCCCAGTCATGAGCTGGAGATGCTTGACTAGGCTGACTTACACAATTAAATTGTTACAGGTACAGCAGGAGATGCAGTTAGCTGTGAGCTTTGGGGAATGAGGCCTCTGGCAAAAGGCATATTGTGGAATCCAGACTCTTTTGTTAGGAACAAACTATCATTCCTCTAGGCATGCACCCGCAATCCTATATATCAATAAAAGAAAGCCTGGGTTAAAGACAAGTCTTTTAAGGTGTTGATTTTATCTACTTTGAAAGCTTAAAAAAAGTCAATTACCTAATAACACAAAGGTGATTTTTTTTTTCTTTTTAGTCTTATGTTTTCATTTTTGTTTTTCCATTGAGTTCTTGGAACATAAGTCAAATCTAAAGATGGTGCCTTTAATCCTCATTTACATTATTTGCAAACACAATTGTTGAACTATAATTGGGTGTTATCTACTTTAAATTTGGACAGACACATTAATTTCTTCAGAACAGAAATAGGTTGAATACATAACTGAATAGTGTGGATTTACAAACAGAACAGCAGTGCCATTATGCAAGTTTGTCTCTGTGCTTCTTAATGCAGTTCTTGTGAGGTTGTTATGGTGATTCTAAAGTGGTCGTGTGAGCGGCCTCCTGGGTTGCACAAGACCATCCACTGGCGGTAGGAAGAACATATTAGAACTTTTCCTTAGACCTGTTTCCAGCAGATTCCTTAGAAATGTCTGTTTTTACATATGGTTTAAACGTCTATAAGTACAATAGTACAGGTAAGTAATTTATAAATAAATAACCATATTGGAGTTATATGCTGACATTTACTTCTGTAATACTCAACTTGATTTTTCTTTTTTGAACCACTGGGTTAGTAATTTATCATCATTTTAAGTCTATGTCCCAGAGAAACTCTTATGTGTGGCAACCAGGAGATATGTACAAAAAGTTTATTGCAGCACTGGGAATAACTTCAAAAAGGGAAATAATTCAAATATCTATCAAGAGACGAATAAGTAACCTATAGTATATTCTCATAATGGAGTAAAATAGAGCATTGAAAGTGAATGAACTAAGCTAAGCTGAACTCATCCTGAGTTCAGTCTTAGAAAAGAGATGTTGAAAGTGGCATGATAACTTGTCTCACAGTTGTAAGCATCACAGTCATACTTGAAAACTGCTTTTCAGAGTACCGTAGTGTAGTGGAAGCAGTCAATAATATGGAAGTAGATGACTTAGGATTGCAAACTTTATTGAGTTTTGAGCCACATTACACATCTATGAATTTAGGCTTATAATGTTTTGCTCATGAAGTGTTTTGAGCTTCAAATGAATAATAAATGTAAAATAACTTTATAAGTGTAAAATTATTTAAATTTTAATTGTTTTATCTGGGTCAATTTTATGCATATTGTATCGACCCTCAGACTTCAACTTTTCACAAAAATGTTCTAAAGCAAAACATCGGTTCCACAAATGTCCCTTGTATATTTAAAATTTGCAAAACATTCTCAGGAAAAAGGAAAATATTGTGCATACAAACATGCTTCACATAAGTATGTAATATTTGAAATTTAAGGGTTAAAGAGCACATTTTAAAAGAACTTCCTCTAAAATTATCCACTTCTTAGACATGATTTAAAACCTATTTGTTTTAATATTTTCCCTGTCCATATGCAGTTTTACACTTATAAATTAAGTGAATAATTTTTATCTTGATTTCCTACTGTCAGCTTTTCCATTGTATTTCTCCTCTTGTTTTCTGTGAGTTACATAAATGAAACTGACATTATTGCTCATATAGCAGGCATATATTTTACCCCCGAATGCTGCCTTTTTGCTCTTCAGTGTATCTGGATACCAACGAATGCTAAATGAAGTTTGACATGTACCCCTAAGAAACAAAACTTATAAATTGTGGCTTCAAAGGAAACCTTGAATAAATAGGACACATTTGTGTCCATCCAGGCTAACATCCAACATATGCTTTAGCTTCCTGATGCTGAGACAGGGCAAAATAGCCTCTAGGAAAGTTTGCAATTGTTTATTGCTCACTTGACCAACATGTATTAAATACCAGGCTTTTACTCTCTTATAATTAGTTTATTTTTTAAGAAAATCAAAAGCACACAAAAGTAGATTTGATCAGGTGTAGCGTATGAGATAGTAATTCACATTGTACTCTGCATATAAAAGCTTAAAAACAGTGCTAAAATTCACCAGTAGAAGGGTATGTAGCATATATGGTGTTTGAACAAATAGTTCTGGTGGGTTCACTGTAAGATACTTACCTCTTACACTCTTGTAGCTCAGTTGACCCTTTTTAAAAAGATGCAGGATCAAAGGCAAAAGCAAGTATATCAAAAATCTCCATGCCCTCTTTCCTCCAGTTTATGCCTTCATCCAAAAAATCTTTATGGAATTTCCATTTTCTAAGCACTGTGCCTGGCATTAGGGCCAAATGCATTAAAGACAGAGTGTTTAGCTTTCAGGTTTTGAGAGAGTTCACTGCGTATATTCCAAATATTGGGCCAAACACGTGATCCTTACTACGAATAATGTTTTGCATTTGTGTAGCAGAGTATGGTTTTCAAAACATTTTTTTCCCATAAATTATCTTAGTTGATCAAACTCAGCATATGCACTGGAATGAGATATCATGATCCCTATTTCCCAGGAGAAGGGGAAGCAAAGTTAAATATCTAAATCAATATTTTGGACATGTAGGGATGTGAAAGTAATTTTTTTCCTTGGCTAAAAAAAAAAACTTTACCAAATAAAGATTATAACATCATGGCTTCTTTCAGCTAGCATTAGGTTTTAAGTCCATTATATGCTTTAACAAAAGATAGCCACATATTGATAGTTCAACAAAGTATATGCATTTTTACTAAGACATATGCAGAAGTAATGAGAATAATAAAATGAACTTCCAGTTTCAACACATAAACTCATGGCTTAATTTCATCTATACTCCTATTTGCAACCCTCCAGCCCCCAGATAACAAATATTTCATCCATGGATATTTTGGTCTGTATCTTTAAAGTTAAGAACTTTCTTTAAAATACAACCACACTTAAAATGTTTAACAATAATTCCTTAAGGTCAAATACCTGGTCATGATCACATGTCACCTATAGTGTCATTACCTTAATTTGCTCCTGATTAAAAAATAAACCCATAAAAGAAACAAAATCCTAGTTAAGGTTTATACATACCAATTCATTCTTTCTATAATAGGTTTCCCATCCCTTCCCTTGTTTCCTCATGGTTTTGTTTAACAGTTCCCCTGTATTTCCTGTACATGTTAGGCTTGTCCCATTAATCTGTTGCTGCAAAAGAAACAACACCCAAACTTAGTGGCTTAAAACATCAGTGGACTCTCTCAGAGTGTTGAGGATGGATGGGGTTAGCTGGGTGTTTCTCACCTGGGATCCCTCCTGTGGTGGCTGAAGCTGGAGTCTTCTGAAAGCTTTCTTACCTACATGTCTGGCTCCTGGGCTGAGAAGGCTGGAATAGCTGGGGGCTGGTCTTGCATCTCTCTCTCACTGTGGCTTTTCCATACAGCTGGGTTGGACTTTAACATAGACTTCTTATGTGGTGCCTGGCTTACCCCAATGAGTACCAAGAGACCAAGTCTCAAATGCAAGGCTTCTTCTGACCTAGCCTTGAAAGTCACACAATGTCATTTCTACCACATTCTGTTAATTAAAGTGAATCACAGGGGCATCCCAGATTTAAGAGACAGGACATTACAGAAGCAAAAAAAATAGGAAGCATAGTTTATTGGAAGGGGAGGAGGTGGGACATCTTTAGTGATAAGTTACAAGGAGGCTGGATCAAATTGTTTTGTCAAAAATATTTTATAGGTGGTGGTGTGAATTTCCATCACAAGTCTTCTTGCCTCTTTATTTTTAATCAGTCATAATTATTGCCTAGATCAATTTCAGTATGTCGTTAGAGGTTAAGAGGTTAAAATGGTACTTTTCTAACTCTGTCATTCCAACTTCATTTATTAGTTGGAATAGTTATAATTTCCCTGTATCGACTCTTTGCCTACCTTGAGGTACATTTTTGTATAAAATTTCTGGATAAGTGCTTGATTCTTTCCATTTATATGTTAGTTTTCAATAATAATGAGTTAGTTTTCTGTTATCCTCCAAATGTGATGAGATTTTTTTGATTATCAGTTAAACTTATGATTTTAAATATATTTGATATGTGTCAGTCTATAAGAGTTACTGATGTTCAAACTACTCTTTTCTGGCCCATGGGCACCTTCTCAAGTTGGTTCCTGAGCCTTTTTGATAAGCTGTTAATGGTCTACTAATGGATGACTTCTGTGCTATCTGCTATGACAAGATATTCTAGGTTAATCTTGTAACTTTCCTGACCTAGACCTGGAAGCAGCCATTTCTCCAATAAGCTTTGACTCCTTCCTGTGGGGAACGGTAATGAGACCATAATCTGTTGGCTACGGATGTTCATTGCTACTGATTGGTCATTTCTAGGTTTTTCTGTAGAAAGAGTTAAGAAAAGTTTTTTGCTTAAAGAAGAAAAATATGATGAATTCTTAGACATAATTATACTTTAAATTCATGAGTACATGGCTTTTATTTAATCTCATCAATCATACCTCCAAAAATATTATTACTGAAACCAGTTTAAGATTTTTGTTTTTGTTGTTGTTATTATTGTTCTTAGAGTATATGCCAATGGGAATATATAGATACATTACTGTCTTTTAAAGCTACTTTACATAGTGTCTATCAGTGTGGTTATGCCATCAGCTCAGTACATAAAATCATTTTAATTTTGCTTTCGATCTTTAGGGATTTACCTTTTTAAAGCTGTGCTTTTTAAAAAAAAATTATGTAAAATACAGGGCTTCAAAGTCAAAATGAAAACAAAGACTATTCAAATAAGGCTAGCTTCTCTCCCTGTTCATTCCACCACATGTCCTCTTTTTCCTTAAAGATAACATTTTAAAAAATAGAATTTTGGCATATCCTTTCATTGTATGTGCATGTGTATGCATATGTGTATATTTTATGTACACTTTTATTTGTTCCCCCTTCCATTTCTTAGGTAATAGTAATACCTTGCTCTTTTCACCTAATATAATGGGTATTTCATTCGTTAGTAACATAAGGAGCCGCAAAGTTTTGAAAAGGTGAATTTAAAAAAAGATCCAGGAACCAAATATCATAGAGTTAAATTTTATAGTCATGTTAGCTGCTTAGATCAAAATATATGTATTGTCACAGCCTTAGCCATCAATAAACCATATTTTTAAGTTATTTTTCTTTTTATAAGTGAAAATGAAATTTTATTTTGTTTCTTTGGACACCACAAAACAATGGCATATCTACTAGTTTTACCTGCATAGGGAGATTAAAATTAGGCTGTGAGTCTCAAATGCTATTATTGTCATTATTCTCTGATTTGTTTAAACTTGCTAAAACCTAGTACATATCATCTGCTTGTGTCGAAAGCCAATCGTCAGACTAAATATTCATGTTAATTATAGTCTTTAAATAGATGGATCTGTTTTATACCAATACATGAAATTATATACTTCTTAGTAACATTTTATTTTTATATCTTTATATTAATGGTGAATTTAAAAAATTTAGAAATGAAACTAATTAATCGCAGTTTACAGCAAAAGTTTGAGGGATATTCTACTTTTGTTTTAGAGACATTGGGAATACAGACTCCCAAGAAATGTTTAAATGAACTGCATATTGAAGCTTAAAGTAACTATCCAGTACAGTTGTCTCAAAGTAGTTCTCCTTCAGAAATATAGTCTCTTAGATCATTTTTGGAAAGAAAGGGAGAAGGAAATAATTGCCATTGGAATATGGGGAAATAAATAGGAGCTAAAAAAGGTATAGTGATTGGTCTTCAGGAGCTGTTTTTCTTGCTACTTTATTGTATGACAGTGTAACACCTCATGGATCTATCGGCACAGTCTCCAGGTACCCACTGATCTACCCACTCTAGCATGTTTTCTAGAATTCTTTCAAGGGGTTCAAGAGTCTTTGCACAGATAATCGTTTAGAAAAAGGAAGAAAGAGAGAGAAAAACAAGAGTCAAATCCATTTTTAATTGCTCTGCACATGACACACAGCGGCTTTCTTAGTGTAACAGAAGGTCAGGCTGGTATCTACCCTCACAAGAAATAGCAGTAATAAAAACATCTCTTCAATTAAAAACCCCCTATGTTAGTTTCAACTAGAAATTCTACAACCAAGCCCTGGTAATGTAACATAGAAAAACTGAAAAAAGGCATTGGTACATAGTTCTTATAAATTAAACCTTGGTAGATTATATTCTCTGGTGCCAAATAAACCACTATTTTAGAATGTGAATTTCAAACTGGTTTCATTATTACTATTAATACTTATTCATACCACACTTTACATTAGTAAAACACTCCTTAGATCATTATATCCACCCACAGAAGATATGAACCACACAACCACTTACTTTAAAACAAGCTCAGCTTTGCACATTAAATACACACACACAAACACACAACTGACTTCCCACACAACTTGTATAACTACTGCTTCTCTACTATCCCAAACCAAAGAGGTAGTCTTGCATTCACTGGAAAAGTATTACCGGTGTGTCATTTACTGTCTATTCAGAAGAATAAGTCTTTGATTAGAAAATGATGAAAGAGCACAAGAATTAGATGAGCAGCTGTCAGGTTAAGAACAAGTCAAATAACTTGTACTTTATGTCTTTATGTCAAAGATGATTAATACACAACCCTGAATTGACTTGGGATAGGTAACTCCGAAGCCTCTCAGTAAACCAGAAACTTCCTATTTCCCAGGTGTTTTAAATTCTTCTCATTTTTAACCTGAGAAATACAGTAATGAGTGGGCTTAGGATTTCATGCAGTTTTCCTTTTCCTTACAGAGGACAAATTGTGACTGAAAGTCAGCCGAGAAGAGGCTCCAGAGGGTTTTCTCTCTCTCTCGATAATTTTTTGTGTGCAAAGCATTGTACCTCAGTAGTTACCTCAAATCTGTTTTGGCAAAAGAAGGGGTGTAAATACATTATTATTTAAAAAGTAATCTGAATACCCTCAGGATTTACAAATCAGACAAATTCACTACTCTTGTCCCCTTAAGAGAATAATATAAACCCAAATTATCCTTTTCAATAGTTGCCTCTTCAAAAAACATTAAAAAAAATAAATAACAGTACATGGGGGTTATAAGAAACATGTTTGGTGTAAAGCAAGATTAATATGTATTTTTATCGTTTCCCTCTATCTTCTATTTGTATATTCTTTTTTCTCGTCTCTTTTGGGTAAAACTCATGTCTTCACGATCCTTCAGTATGAATAAAGAGAGAAGAACATTTCACCACTCAATTATGTCTATTTTTTTAAGTAGCAAAAGATCTTATTTAAAAGGAGCCAAATGTAAACATTATTAACACAAATATAATGAAACAAACATACAGTTTAGAGTAATATTTAAAATATATAAATACCTAGATGCAGTTAAATACCTCGTTCTCTGAAGTTTATTTTAATTTGCTACATTTGCTGTTTAATGTAACTTTGGCCCTTTCTCCTCTCCAACCCCGACAAATGTGAACATCATTAACTTACCCCATACATTTCGATTTAGAGTTTTGTCTGAAACTTATCTTCTTCCCCCACTTTTTTTTTTCATACGTAAAAGCAGTCATTTTTATTTGTGTCTTTCTATTTCAGATTCCTTATATTTCGTGGCAGGAGGGGTTGTAAACTTAGGTCCCCTTTTTGTTATTCAAGTATCTTCAAGCCTTTGAGCACATGTGATTGTTCCTGAGGGCCTTCTGCGTGCTGGGTGGCTCTCCGTGATGCAACCCTCCCCCAGTGCTCCCGGGCCATCCGATTTTGAGTAGGTGGTCTTCCCTCACTATGTGCACATTTTGAGCCACAAATTTCATACTATTTACTCCTCTTAATTCTGTTTGAATTATGGCATTGTAAGCATTTTCACAGAAACTGAACTTGAAATTTTAGAGACACCACGGGGGCCTGATCCTGTGTGCTCTTATTGAAATTGTTCTTCTGGCTGCAATGACAGCTACAAAGCAGAGAGCAGTGCCACGCAGAAACGAGGTGAAACCAAGTCTCAGGAATTCAGAGCAGAACCAACAAAGTGACAGGAATGTAGAAGGCTATTGAGTAGTAGAGAGCTGGGGAGAAAAAACATGCTCTAATCTCCACCTCTACTACCCGTATTTCATATAGAAATTGTGCCTTGTCTAGGATGGGGCAGAGGCACATATTAAAACAAGGTACCATAAACGTTTTCCTAACTCGCACTCAGAGAGACCTATGGCACTTCGTGTAGGGTAGTCAGTCTGGGTGAGAAGATCTCTGTCAGCATGTGAGGGCTGAAGGCAGCCTTGGGGAGGTTAAGTTACCCCAGACCTTCAAATCCATCCTCCAGCTCCACAGGGAGGGATGTTTCCAAGGGCTGGAGGAAGTAGCAGCCACTGAAACACTGAGTGCTTCTCTCCTTTGTCCAGTGGATTGTGACCACTCTCATTGCTTTCAGGTTTCCTTATGTCCAGGATCCTTGTGTCCAGAATAAAACAGGGGTCCTCCAGAAAATTCTGTACCATTGTAGCACTGAGGAGCCCTTGTATCCACCTGGGTGTTCTCTGTATGTACATTTTTTTGTTTGTTTGTTTGTTTGTTTTGCGGTATGCGGGCCTCTCACTGTTGTGGCCTCTCCCGTTGTGGAGCGCAGTCTGGCCTCTCACTGTTGTGGCCTCTCCCGTTGCGGGGCACAAGCTCCGGACACGCAGGCTCAGCAGCCATGGCCCACGGGCCCAGCCGCTCCGCGGCATGTGGGATCTTCCCGGACTGGGACACGAACCCGTGTCCCCTGCATCAGCAGGTGGACTCTCAACCACTGCGCCACCAGGGAAGCCCCTCTCTGTATGTACAGTTGATCAATCTATGAAAGGGAAACTGTGAAAAGCCTTATTTTCCCCCATCAATGCATGAGCTGTGAGAGCTTCTGAAGAAATGTTGGAAAATGGCTTATAAGAAGTAGTTGAATTTTAGCCTCATGTTTCTGCTGCTGAAGTTGCTCCTCCCAAAAACTGCAGGGCTTCTTGACCAGCCTACGTTTCACCTCATAGCCTTTGAGTCCATCCAGGACTCAGATGGGAAAAACAAAACAAAACAAACAAATTTCCACGTAAACACTGCTGAACTTCCTGATTTCTGATTCTTGGGAAGAAGCTGACTGAATGTAGACATGTGTTACTTCTGAATTGAAGTGTGTCTACTCTAGGTCTAGGCTTAAGCTGTATGATTGTCACGTCTGTGTAGACTGTAAAACTGAGTACCAGCCCTTTCTAAGGTTTTCTTTTCATTAATTCTGACTTTCTTCATCAAGATTGGCCTTAATGTATTAGTCTTGGGATGTTTAGAAGGACTGCAAGGAAAGCATTTGCATAGCAAGTTGAAATAATGTGTAGATTCATATCGTTCTAGTTAGGATAGTATTCTTAAGTTTTTTTTTTCCTACAACTAGCAATTTTATTTATTTATGTATCTATTCAGTAACCATATATTAGCACCATGTAAAATCCAGGCAATTTGATAGGTCCTGGAGATACACAGAATAATGCAAAATGTTTCTTTTCCTCCAAAAGCTCTTTGGAGAATACAGACACTGAAATCGATGGTTTGCCGTACGTGTGAGAAATTCTACAAGAGGCATATACCTAAGGTGGTTGTGGAGACCTAGAAAAGCTTCCATAAGGAAGCAGTACTTTACCAAATTTTGAGATGGAGTAGTATAGCTAGGTGAGGTCAGTGAGGGAGGATGTGGAAGAACATTGTGGCCAAAGGCATGAAGGCACACGGAGTACAGGAAGCAGTTGTATAGGGTGTGAGCATCAAGTGTAGAGGTGTGGAGTGGCAAACAGGGCCAGGATCCTGGAGGATCAGGTATACTATGCTAAGGAGTTACGTTTGAATTCTGTACGCAGTGGGCATCAGTGAATGAAAACAGCATTTGATGCAGGGAACTCAGAATCTAGGGACCATATTTGGGTGGTTAATGGGAGAGTCTTGGATGAGATTTTATGCTGATTTGAAGGAACCCAGGCTGAAAGAGAGGGGAAGAGGTAGGAAAAAGAAGGTATAATACACGAAGCAGTATCCGTCTCTTTGCACACAGTTCCTTGACAACTCCATCATTCACTGACTAGATTTTCTTATATTTTTGATAGTTGTCTTTGTGGCTTGGCCTTTTTATTTACTATATGTCAGCCTTTTCTGGTCTTTTGTTAAATTGTCCTCACTTTGGAAGTGAGTTAATAAACTAATGTCAAGTGGTTTACAAATTCTGTTTTAAGAGAAATCTAGATTTTTTAAAACTTCGGTAATGTGGGCTTTAAAAAATCCGTAACTGCCCAACTGGCTTATGTCGACATTTTGGAAAGAATATCAGTCTTTAAAGCAGTGTTAGAGATATAAACCCTTGGGGGAGTGAAGAATGCCTGGTGCATGCTAATTTTGTACTTATCCAGGTGGAAGAGAGAGAGGAATAGCCAAAGCTATAGATAGAACAAAGGGATGTCACCTGCCACCTGGTCTCAGTTTGGGCTTAGCTCTCCTCACTAATTCCATATCAGAACATCAGTGGTTTACTTATTTATTTCTAACCTGTATCATAGTAAGATCTTACTTTGACAAATCGCATTTTGATTTATAGTCTGTGCTTTTGGCGTGTGCTTTAATAGCATTAGCCAACTCTAGACACATACTGAATTCATTATGTACCTTATGTATGTAAGTAGTAATACTTCCTTTTAATGAACATACGGTCACACCAAAGTGCTGTGAGGTTGTTTTACAAAAGCGTCTTTGTGCAGTGCTCCTGAGAAGTTTTGAGACATATGTTAAGTTGAAGACTAATATGCTGCATTTTAAGTTGCTGCATTTTAATGGAGTAATATATTATAATCTGGCCTCTCAAGGTGAATAGTCTGTTTGGGTCTTTGATTCTTAGGCTTAGGTTTTTAATTAGAATTCAATATTTTTGACATTTAATTTTTTTATTTGTGACCAGGTGAACTTAAAGCTCATAAAGTAAAATTGACTTTGAATTTGTATCCTGAACTATGGTATTGATAAAGGATAGATGAGTGACTCTTTTTCGTATTTTCTATAGGCAGTAAGACGTTCACAGAATCTACTCTTATAGATAGCTATATGCGGCAGCACTAAACCGTGGCTAGATCTGCTAAACTGTTTTTTACCCTTAAAATATGGACACCCTTCAATAACTTTTGAGGGCAGGGCTCTCCCAAGGCAGGTTGGTAGAAGCAGAGAAGTGAACCAGGAAGAGGCAGGCTCAAGGTCTAGCCTGGCTCTGAGCAGTCTTCCAAGGGGAGTGGCTAGCAGTCCTAACCGCCTGCCTCAGCTGACTTGACAACCCCAGGACTCCTCATCAGCGTGCGGGAGACTGATGGTGGGTCTGAGCAGGGAAGCAGTTTTCTCAGTGAAGTGATGCTCCGTGGAGTCAAGTGCATGGCAGCACTTTGGGGATTCTTTGGGAGAAGGGAGAATCTATGGAGGATACTAGGCATCTCCTTGAAATGGAGAGAGAGAGGGGCCAGTACTTAAAGGAAGAGCTAGGCAGAATGTCAGAGCTCTAGTCAAGCAAGCTGAGATGAGAGCAGAGTTCTAGCCCAAGTAGGAACAGAGAGTGCAAGTCCAATATTGGGCAGGGACTCTAATGCTTGGTGTATATGGCAGGAGAGACTGCAGCCTGGTAAACACCAGGGATTCCCTTGTCTAGGGATTCCCGGTCTGCAGGTAACAGTTTGTGGTCAGATTCTAATTCTGGAGGGCTGGGACTCCTCGTATATTGTCATGTGCCATCAGGATTAACTCAGGGACTGCTTAGGGCTGAGCCTGCAAGTTGAAGGTTGTCAGTAATTATAGCTGGGTGAGTGTACCTTGACCGTCTCAGATAGAAACTAGTATGATCTTTGTTTGACAGTAACCACTGACTAGCATTTCCAGGAAGACTTTGAGAATTGCTGGGAATATGGGAAAGAAACTCTGCTCGCTGGAGCATGGTATTGTTTTTACTTTTCATTTTAAAACAAAAGTGAAAACATTACTAATAGTTATGGGATGTCCCAGCCTTGTATTTAAGAGTTGAAAGTAAAACTATTAAATGTATTTTCAATTTGGTGGAGCACTGTGTAGCATCTAACTTTATTTTTTTATATTATAAGAAATTATTAGAAATGTGAGGGTGTGGTTAGTTTTTGTTCGTTTGTTTTTAGTTAGTTTTTTACGTTTGAGTCTTGCTGCATGTTACCATGCTCCAGAATTTCAGAGACAAAAGGAAAATTTTTTGACATTCATTGCAACCTTTTTGGTGAAAAATTTGTTTTAATGGTACTATTTAATTTTAATTTATGTAAGAGTTTATCAGAAATGAGTCTATAGCCTATTTATTCAATCTTTTCTTGTTTAAACTCTTAAATATTTATTGAGTGCAGATTTCAATCAAACTGTGTAGAATATTGGAAGTGTCTTTCTCAAGTACAGGGGCATTGATTAGCTCTATTGTCAGTTTATTTTCCCCCAGAGAGGGAGTTCTAAACAACCATGTTTTATTGGTGTGGAAAGTCTGACAACACGTGGCAGGGTAAAGGAAACTTCACATGAACCAGATTAACTATAGATTTGTCACTGGGAGCCCCATAAGCATAATGGTGATGGTGGCAGGAAAAATAATCTTCCTTTCCTTCCCTCCATCCTTCCTCTCTGCTTCTTTCCTTCCTCTTTCCCATTTTAAAGCTTTAATTCCCTGCCCCCAGCTTTATTTAGGTATAATTGAAAAATAAAATTGTAAGATATTTAAAAGTATGTAATGTGATGATTTGATATACATATACATTGTGAAAGGATTCCCTTCATTGATTTATAAAATTTTAAGTTTTTATTATCAAAGCTTGCAAACATACATGAAGGAAAGTAGGATTTTGAACTGATGTGTACCATCTCCAGCTGTAACAATTATCAACTCACGGGTACTCTTATTTTATCTATTCCCTCCCTCCCTCTCTTTCCCTCCCCTCTCTCTTTTTTTTTTTTTCTCCTAGAGCAGAGGTCAAATCCCTACCTGCCTCTTATTTTGTATGCGAGAATCGTTTTTATATTTTTAAATGGTTAAATTTTGTGGCACGAAATTACATAAAATTTAAATTTCAGTGTCCGTAAAATAGAGTTTTATTGGAACACAGCCATGCTAATTCATTTAGGTATTGCCAACAGCAGAGTAGAGTAGGTCGATAGAGATCGAATGGCCTTTACAGAAAAAGTGTGCCATCCCCACACCTAGAACATTTTAAAGCATATTTAACTGATAAGGATTATTCTTTATTTTTTAATAATTTAAAGCTACCATGCCATTATTATACCCAACTAAATTAAAGAGAATTTTCAATGTCATCTAATACACTGTCCATATTCAAATTTTATGAGTTGCAGATTGGCCAGCCAGAAGTTGAAGTATCATTGAAGGTTAGAGCAATGAAACAAAACTTTTTTATGCGTGTGTCAGGAAATGGGTTGTTTTCTTTTACTTAGAAATGAACATTTTCAAATTAGATAATAGAATGCAGTTATCTATTTTCTAGTCTTTTGAACAGTATGAACAGTCATACTGAGTCATCAGTAAGTTACAACTCAAGCTACTTTCTCAAAGTAGAAGATCTTTTTTTCTTACTATGTCTAGTCTTTTTTTTCTCGGTTGTGTTCATCTTTCCAGAAGAACAAATCTGTTGGCTTTAAAAATATGGCTAGAGCATCTGGCATAGTATTTGATGTGTGTGGTTGCAATATTGACATAATTTCATTGATAACTACATTGTGTATAAACTTTCTGTTCGTGTTTTTTTTATCTTGGAGATGTCAGCTAGATATTCTACTAGCTGATCGCAGGTAGGTAGTGACATTAAAGGAAGAGCCCTATTAAGCTGGTTCTCACAATATTTGCACTTCGGTCTTCTGCCTCCTCATGTGATCTTGGCTGTAAGGATTCACAATATCTATTTTTTCACTTCTCTCAAGGTGATAAGGCTCTACTAAATTGATGGGCGCTAGCTGACTGCAGACTATTGAATTATAAATTGATTACTTTAGACAACAAATGTTTTAGTAGCTTCCTACATGCCTGGCACTATTGTCCTTTCTGGAGGTAAATCGGTGGTGGTGATGGTTGAGGTGGGTAGAACTAAGTCCCTGCCCTTAATTTATTAATTCCTGGGAGAAACAAAACATCCACGTGGCTCACATGAGTCATCCATGACTCATGAATGCTGTTAAAAAAAAAAAATTTCCAGCAGGGCAAACCTATTTAAATGACCAAATTAAGATCAGGATTTTGCTTATTTAGTACGTAGCAAGCTCAAGCAAAAACAATTGGATATTTTTTACCATAGTTTGAAACAATATCTGTTAAAGATATATTTGTCAATTGAATCTAAAAGTTTTGTTTTTGTAGTTACAAAGAGAATTAAATCCTTACTTTTCTTCCTGTTTTGGAGTTCAAGCCCCAAATTAAGTTTCTAAATAAACATTGAATCTGGGTTGCTCAGAGGTATTATTCTGAAAACTGAGGAACGCTTATGATTTGGATAGCAAGTAAAAGGCTATCTCAGACAAAAGGAGAGAGGGAAGGTAAACTTAGTAGAAGGAAATCTTTGTTGACAATAATAGCTTCATTCTTACAGTGCTTCCCAGTTTACAAATGCTTCTCTGTATGCTCTAACCTGATCATTTCAGTGGCAAAGAAGTTGGTGTTAACTCTGCTTTTCAGGTGAAGAAACAGGCTCTGACGGGTAAAGGGATATGTCCAGCATCAAGTCAGTCTGTGACTTGCTGTGTCCTGGACTCAGGTGTTCTGAGTCTCCAGGCGCAGTGCTCTCCCTGGGCTGAGAGCCTGCTTTTCTTGTTCATGTGATAGTACACATTCTTTTCAATCAGGACATTGGGCTCTGGTCAGACTGATTTGATAACAACTTGATAAGGTGTAGAATCTTCCCGTGATTAGAGACAGAAATCTGATAAGATACAGGACTCACTTGCAACCGATAAAGCTTCTCAAAAGGTTGCTTCCAGTTAGAATTCCCCAGCTGGTCCTTAGGACATGGTTCCATGTTATTTATTATGTACCTCACACTCGGAATCACCCTTGGGGCAGGTGGAGCCATTCCAGTGGGTTTGTAAAAAGTTGTGTGCATGTACTCACACACAAATGAGGAGACGGGGCCTGGGAGATGGTCCTAGGTAAGTGAAAGGAATCGCTCACTTTTGCCAGTCCTTTTATGAGAGGTCGATTGTTTCCCATTGAAGGGTTTCTTTTCCTTCGTTATAGAATTCGACTCTCAGTTGGCTTATTTGACATTTTGGAATGGCAGCTTATAAAATTGGTAGAGCTGGAAGGAACCAGAGAGATCATGAAGTTCCACTCTGTGGCTCCAGCAGCGAGGAAACTGAAGCACAGGGCTTGGGACTGGCCCAGGTTTTTAGTCACAGGCAAAAGAAAAATAAATTGGGCTGACTTAAGGAGAAAAAACCTTTTTGAGAGGACCTGAACAACAGGCAGCGATGCTGGGAAAGCTGCTGAAGATATAAATAATGGCAGCATCCAAAGCTGCAGGCGCAACCCTATCCCAGAGCTGGTGCACCAAAGACGTTAATGCTGATTACCGCCCCTCGTGTCTCAGTCTGCCATCGCTGTGGACATCTCTGTCCCCATACCCCTAGTACGGGACGGTGCTGCTGCTCTTTGGCCTCCACCTTTGAATTCTCCGTGTCCGGTTCTCTGGGTCACTAGCTCTAGACTGAAGTCTGTGTGGGGAGCATCTGATTGGCGGAGTGGGGTTAGAGGTCCGTGTGCGGGGGACAGGTAGACTCTACCTCTTGCGAGGCTTCTGTGATGGGGAGAAGGGGGGATGCTGGGAAGCAAAAACAAACAAACAAAACCCGGACAGTTATTTGTTACAGAAACACATCCAGTTAGTGGCTATCTGAGGCATTAGAACTTGGATCTTTTGACTTTTCTCAGTTTATAGCAAGTGTTGATTTCCTTGGTAGAAACTGGCAGAGGCCCCCCATTTTTAAAAGAAAATGAAGTCCTCTGGATGAAGACTTGGTGATTCTGATATTTCCAAACACACTGTTATCCTGTCAATGCTGTTTTTCTTCTGGATTGAAAATCACTCCCCTGTCTTCCTATCCTTGATGGCACACAGAAAAGAATACCTTGCGCATCAGTGGTAAAACGTAAAGAGAAAGAAAGAGAAACAAAAAAGAGCAGGCAGTGTTCAGGAAGTGCAGAGCTTAGAGATTAGTTGTCAGCACGTTTCAGGAAAAGCTTGCCAGATTGATGAGCAAGAAACCATTTAGAACTAGAAAGTATACAGAGCTTTCTTTTTGTTTTTTATTTTTTAAGTATTTTGGGCAGTAGTGATATCTTTTTTTTTTTTTTTTTTTTTTTTTTTTGTTCCCGGACCGGGGCACGAACCGCTGTCCCCTGCATCGGCAGGCGGACTCTCAACCGCTGCGCCACCAGGGAAGCCCTAGTGATATATTTTAATTAAGGTACAAAGTGGTCTTGACTTTTCAGTACATTTGTTAACCTTTTAATAATAATAGTTAATGTTTATTGAGAACTATGATGTCAGAACAGACATCCCCTATCTCACTCCTCGACCTCTGGCAATCCCATTGTCATTCCCCCTGTATAGATGAATGACTAGCACCTTAAATGAAGCAACTAGCGTGAGGTTTCACGGTTGGCTGAGATGAGGCTTGAACTTAAGTCCACACTCCTATGAGCAAAGCCTTGCAGATCTTCCTGTAACATAAGAGAGAAAAAGAGGTATGTCTGGAGCACTATGCTTGGTGATATTTTAGGAAAACTGCAGAGGAAAGAGAAAGGAAAAGTGCTCAGAAATGGAGAGACTTTTTGGAACTTGCGACCTTTCCAAGTTGGACTGTAAACTTGCTCTTGTTCTCAGAGTCCTGGGGTAGCTGAGCCAATCCGTTTCAATCTGCTCCCCACAGTGATACTGAGCTCACTGACCGGCACATAGTAGGTGTTTAGTAAGTATAATTGTTAAAGAAATAAATCTCAAGCATCCTCAGGTCAGTTATCTTGGGTTAAGATGCCATGCATTCCAGATGGCTGCTCTCAGTAAAGAAAGACCCTTACCCTCAAAGGTGCTTATCAGTGACTGGTGCATCTCACAAACAACTAAGGAGGATGACCTGTGGCTTTAGGCCACATAAATGTATGGTCTGTAAAAGAGTCTCTATAGTGTGTCACGCTTCCTGACTTTTCAACTTCATTTCAATTAATTTTTGTCACATTGCTCCTTTTTCCTTTTTCTTCCTTAAAAGTATAAAAACCTATTTTTGACTTGTACTAGAGAGAGATTTAATTGTTCTGCATGGGAGGGGTGGGTGTCTTTTCCGTAAACTGATGTATAGACATTTTTGCACAGATGAGAGAAAATGAATACCCAAAGCATTCTGTTGTTTGAAGTTTAAATGTGGTTTTATGTTCATTCAAATCTAGCTCGATTCCTAAGTATCTGAAAAGTAGGAAACTTACTCTTCATTATATTCATTTAAAACTTTTTCAAGAAAGGAAAGCCCTGAGGGTATAGAAACTTTTATGTACTTAAATATGTCATGTTAAGGCACTTCACAGTGTTTCGTTTACACGGGGCCAGAGACCACAGATCCACGCTGATTGCTAATTATTCAGGTTGTAAATAGCTTATTCGAAAACTTAGGGGGAGACAAAAGAAAGATGAAGGAACAAAAGGCCTGCGATAATGAAAAGGATATTGTGAAGAGAAGGGCTGGGCAGAATTATGATGCAGGTCACATTCTGTGCCTGTATTTAATTGTACCTTTGTATTTGATAGTAAAAATGATTACATGCTCAGGGCTAACAGGTGTCCCTTCCTGAGAACTGTAGTATGGATAAGTGACAGCAAATTACTCCAATTCATAAACTTCGAATATTATGCTTTTGAGTTTCACCAGTCTATACTAGAAAACATTTCCTGCAAAAAGATTTCTAAACCAGGAAGATTTCTAAACCTAATTCTTGATAAGTATTGATATATATAAACTATAGGTGACTGCTTTAAAGTTTGAATGACAAAAAATCACTTTGCAGACACTGTTTAATCAAATGTAGTTGTGCTAATACCATAGTCACATTTCTGATAGTTTATGCTTCATATAAGCTTTGGATATAACTGCACCTTAGCAGTGATTAAAGTTTATAGGTGGTGGTCTTGCTATTAGGACTTAATCTTCCCTGAGTTTTCTCTACTTCTTGCTTATCTTGACCACTTTTTCTAACTGCCCTGCCTTCCTTAACTCCCCAGGTTGTTGCTCTCCCTGCCCCCTATTTTCCCTTCTGTTGCCGTTATTGCAATTTGTAATTGTCTTTAATTTGTTTTACTTGACTTTACCTGTCTTCCCCATTAGAATGTGGTTCCATACAGCAGAGACCAGGGTTAGCTTATTTTCCCTGCTCACTGGATCCCTAATGCCTGTCATCATGCCTGGCTCATAATATGTCCTCAATCAATATTTGTTAAAGGGATATGCCACTTGCTGTTCTGATCAAACATCAAGCCCTTGCTTGCTTTAACTTTATCACTCGCCTTTTTCTTTTGCTTGTAGTTTGACCAGAAAGTTTGTGGTAGAAGACATCCTCCTGTTTCTGTTGTCTGCTGGGTAGCTAGGTAGAGAGACCGTAGTCCCTTGGTTCAGTGGAAACCACAGCTATAGTGGGGGTAGGGTTAGGGGTTAGGGGCTGTTCCTAGAATCTCTAAGACCTAAGAACATTTCCCATATTTGAACAATCTCTGACCTGTGATTGAGTTCTATAATCATGTTCATTCATTTATTCATGCATTCATCAAATATCTGAATGTCTACCAGGTAGCAAATGCTATGTTAGGCACTGGCAAAGCAAAATTGAATAAGATGCCCTCTATCTTCTAGGAACATATTATTAGAATCAAGGTGCCCTAGGCCTGAAACTATGTCTGTTTGGGTGTCTGTTGTAAATCCAGCTCCTAGCATAATCCCTGGCACATTTAAAAGCGTGTAGTACATATTTGCTCAATAAATGAGTGAGTGTTGAATGCAATT
Source organism: Physeter macrocephalus (assembly GCF_002837175.3). NCBI lineage: Eukaryota > Metazoa > Chordata > Mammalia > Artiodactyla > Physeteridae > Physeter > Physeter macrocephalus. The sequence continues at coordinate 62,930,468 of NC_041215.1, forward strand.
ATTTAGAAAATAGTTTGTGCTGTAATAAGGATATGTACATAGTGCTGCAGAAGCACAGAGGAGAGAAGGCTGTTGTGTCTGAGAGGAGTCAGGGAAGGTTTCATGAAAGAAAGGTGAACATTTGAATAGTTTACCAGGAAGGGTAAGATGTTCCATGGAGTAGGGATACCATGAGCGAAAAGTCAGAGGTGTGAAAGAGCTGAGTTTTATTCGAGGATGAGCGCTTTGGTCAGCCTGGAGATTTAGGGTGAATGTAGGGGGTGGTGGGCATCGAGGCTATTATTAATTTCCTTATTCAGGTACCCCATGCACTAAATAGCTCTTGTGCCACAATTTAATCACCTACCACCATCTATTTATAGCATTTCTATAGGAAAATTAATTGTGTTCTAAATAGCCATCTTAAAAGGCAGTCTCGAAGATAGAACCTGTTTTTAAGCTGGGACTGATGTTATTAGAAAATTGGCTACGTTGCCTGTGTAAGTTATCTGTTGCCACAATTCCACATAACAACCATAAAACCTAAGCAGCATGAAAACAATTAGGATTTATTGCTCATGCATTGGAGTGTTCATCTAGGTGGTTCTTCTGATCTTGTCTGGGGTTGACTCAGCAATTCTTCTGGTCTCCGCTGAACTTGGACTCATGTTTGGAGGTTCAGCAGAGACTCACTGTCTGTCAGCTGATGTAGGATGGCCTGGGCTGGAATGACTGGGGCAATTCACCACAGGCCTCTCATTGTCCTTCTGGTACCAGCAGGCTAGCCTCGGTATGTCATTTTCATGGCACTGGCAGAGCCTCCTTTTTAAATCACATCTACTAACATTCCCTTGACCAAAACAATTTCACATGGCTGGCTCCAGAGGCAAAGTGGGAACCTACACTGTGAAGACTCTTGGCAACGGGCATGGATACAGGGAGGGGTGAAGAACTGGGACAATTTTTGCAGTAGAGTATGTGGCTCATAAAAGCTAATCAAATCAAGATTTCATTATAATTCTAGATCTAATGGAAGAATATTATTTCTCATTTTATTTTTCTGACTTCCTTTACAAAGCGCCTATCTTTTGGTCTTCATTAATCCCAATCTTTTTTTAAACATGCTGGGCCAAAGTCAGAGAAATCAGAAATGAGGAAGAGATTGCAAGTGAAATGTTGAAAGAGAGAGGTAGCTATTGAAGAGTAGCCATTACATGCATTGTATAATTTCAGAGGCTCCCACCCAGCTCCTCTCCGTTTATAGGACACTGAAACCCAGAGGAATGCAGTGCATCACTTACCTTCCCCCAACCAGGTTAGTGACTCACCCAAAACTTATGACCCAATCACCCCAAGCCCAGAGCTGTGTCTTGTAAGGTACATTCTCCCTAAACTGTTTCATGCATCTCCCTGATCCCTTCCACTCCCCACACAAATAATCATTTTTATAAACAAGTTAGTTTTAGGGGAAATTGCATTCTGTTATAATTTACGTGAAAAGTATGTTCTCATTTGACTTTTCCTTTTCAAGCTTACTCATCGTATGTACTTAAACCAGAATTTAGTAATCCCCTTACACAAAGACACATACACACACGCACACACACACACACACACACACACACCCCTATATTGCTCTGCACTCTTCCCATGAGAAAGGAAAATTTTAAATATAATGGTTATATTAAATCAGCTTGAGTTTGGTGTGTTAGCCTTTGAATTACCTTTGCCAGACTGTTAAGAAGCTTCAGAGAGGTCACTGTGTCACTCAGTGTCAGTCAGAGACAATAAAGCATGCCCTGTATATTTTGTGAGAAATGGGATTAAAGCTTTAGGGAGGTTTTCTTTCACACTAGCATCCTTTTTCCCTCTGCTAGAAGTAACCACATGACTGCATAAGACCCAGGTCAGGGCTCAGGGAGGTGGAAGGAAATACTCTCAGCATTTCCACAGTGGCAGTTTTTTATTGATGATAAAGTTATGGACAGTGTTATTTTAATTAAGAACGAATTTTTTGCTAACAATTAAACTTTCTATATGGTTTCTGGGTCCATAGATTGGTCTGTGGCTATCTATGTAAATGGCCATTTAACAGTAAGCTGTATTAAAAGAAGATTGTATGTAGGATTTCAGAGCTTCATGGAATTTTAGATCTGAAGGACCAGGAAAATGCCAGCTAATTTGTCACATAGGGTTTTTTCATATTTACTCATTCTTCATACCTTTTATACATTCAATGATTGTTTCTCTTTTTTTCAGCTATTTTGCATGTTAACTTTTGCCAAACTTTGAAACCCTCTGAGGAGAACTATATTGCTCTGTCCCCAAAATATTTATATTTGAGGCCTATCTTAGAGAAAATTACATCTTAAAATGTTTTTCACTTAAAATATCTCTCACCATCCTGGGTGCAAGGCCATTGCGGACGAAGGCAAAATCCTTCTCTGCCACTACTGACCTTCATCTCTTTGGTGGGTAGATTTTGTATTTTGTTTTTCTAAACAAGGGAAAACAGTTATAGTTCCACCTCCTATGTGCTTCCTCTTGTCTGTGTTGTAAGTTCAGTATGTGCACATATGTAAGATTTCAAGTGCAAAAGGAGAACAGAGTAGGAAACAGATTTTCACAGTCCCCGTCTGGGTCCTTGCGTAAGTGCCAACGTAAAGCTATTCACTGATCAGTGAATAGTATCATGTTGCCTGGCTCTAAGGCATTTGAAAATCCAAACTTAATAAGCAGATCAATTGGGTGGGGGAGTTGAGATTATTGTATGGCATTCCAATGACATGCAGTGTTGTCAAAACCTTTTTACTCCAGAAATAAAATTACAGGAGGCATATAGATACCTTTCAAAATGTCAGGAAAGGGAGTTGGGGGGGATTTAGTTAAGAATAGTGAAAATATACCAAGTATCACAGGAAGCATGCACTGAGAGCATCTGGGTATCTCAGGGTAAAGGGTGAATTTAATGTGGGTCAGGGAGGGGGAGGTCTGCCCTGAATCCAAGCAGGTAAATGAATTAAGCTGAATGTCTGCAAAGAGGGGACTTCTGGGTAGAGGTGTGAGCTCCTGGGCCAAGAGGGAAGTCAAATTACTTAACTCCTCAATTTTTAGGGGCTTATAATAACTGTGTTTTTATTCCCCTTCAGAGCATAGGGCAACTTGAGGGTTAAGTCTTGAGGGAATCATTCATATCCATTTCTCTTTCTGTCCCACTTATTCAGCTTATATATAAGGGCTAGTTTGGGTTTAAGTTAAGATTTTACACATTTCTGGGGTTTCCCTGCTCCCATCAAATTTATTGCCACCAACTTACTGATGTCTGAAATTGTTTTTTTAACTTGAGACAAAGCATTCCATTCTATAGTTAGAGATAATACTATAAATCTATAAGGACTATAAAATTTTATATAATTATGTAAGATTTCTATAAATCTAGAAGACTATAAATAAACCTGTTTATTTAACACATCGAATGGAATTTGGCTAAACTTAACACTTACTGGGTACCTGTTCTGTGCTTGGTACTGATGAGGAAAAGAAAAGATGAGCAAGTAAGACCCTGCTTTTCCATGACTGGGCTGAGGAGACATGGAAATCATATAGATAGTAATTACAGTGGGATACTACTTCCAGGAGAACCAAGATCTCCCTGTATCTTTCTCACCACTGGGTTCCTTGCATTTGTTACAGTGCCTGACTCATAACCAAGGCTTATTATTTTTTTAAGTCGATGGATACAGGGATGACTAGTATCATAAAGACTATAAAAAATGGTATGTACAAGGTACAGTGTTGATGCAGAAGGTGGAATGAACAACTTGGCCTTGGAGGGATGCAACACAGATAAGGAGAGTCTTCATGGGAGATATTGAATCAGCTCATGAGAGAGGAATAGGAGTTGTCCAGAGCTTCCAGAATGGTTTTCCAGCCAAAAGAATTAGTGTGGACAAAGGCAAGAAGGTGTGAAGTGACATGGACATTCAGGGAGTTGTAAGTAATTTGACAACCCTATATAGTAGAATAAAGGCAGTAGAAGAATTTTGGCAGGTGAGGGCCTTCATAAATAAGTAACATTTTTGATTCAAGTCAAGGCAGATGCTGCTAGGTATCAGTGTGGGCATGCAAAATAAGGACCAAAGGAAGTTGTTTCCACCTCACACTGTCGTGGTCTCTCCCCTTGCGGGGCACAGGCTCCGGACGTGCAGGCTCAGCGGCCCGGACCGGGACACGAACCCGTGTCCCCTGCGTCGGCGGGCGGACTCTCAACCCCTGCGCCACGAGGGAAGCCCTCCATCTCACACTTTTAACTGGGGTTTATCTTGTTTACCTTCAAAAGTATTGGGATTTGGAAACTAATTAGGGAGGTATGTCTTAGTATAGAAACACTAGAGCTTGATGAACTATACCAATACTGCTCCAGTGAGATTTTATAATTTAGAAAGGTATTAAAAGAAGGATTTTGTATCTTCAAAAGTTAGAGTTTCATTACCAGATGATCATGTAAATAGATAATACCACTTTACAAAGGGATCTGTCATTTAATAAGTGGGCTTTCTGCCTGGTTCCTTTGAACAGTGACATCATATAGGATTTAAAATAGTTGATTTTCACATAACTTTCCAGAGAACCGTCCTGTGTGTAAATCAAGGCACACTTGGATGGGTGAGAGTTCCCCTACCATAGGAACATGACTTGGATTTCTTGTACTACCCGTAGGGTGTTTCATTATTATGTACATAAATTCACTAGAAAGATTGGGTGGAATGAGTACTTCCTTCAGTTTAGATGTGTAATCTCTTTAGTTTAAAGAGAAGATCTATAATGGAGTTTTTATTTTGTTTCTTTGGACTGTTTTGTGAAGCATATTCCAATATTAAATGAGCCCTACGTGAATAAAAGTGAGTTTCTTAAACTTAACTTTATTTTTTAAATTTTTTTTAACATCTTTATTGGAGTATAACTGCTTTACAATGGTGTGTTAGTTTCTGCTTTTCAACAAAGTGAATCAGTTATACATATACATATGTTCCCATATCCCCTCCCTCTTGCATCTCCCTCCCACCCTCCTTATCCCACCCCCTAGGTGGTCACAAAGCACCAAGCTGATCTCCCTGTGCTATGCGGCTGCTTCCCACTAGCTATCCACCCTACGTTTGGTAGTGTATATATGTCCATGCCACTCTCTCACTTCGTCACATCTTACCCTTCCCCCTCCCCGTATCCTCAAGTCCATGCTCTAGTAGGTCTGTGTTAAACTTAACTTTAAATGTACCTACTGACTATTAGCATCTTTAGGGTTGTGCTGAGTTGAAATTGATAGAAATGCTACCCTTCTTTCTTCCCACTTATAGTTCAGCTACTGCTGCTGTTGTTTTCTTCTCCTTTCATTCTGTTAATTTTTGGATGAAATAACTCCTTATTCTGCATGTTAAGTTTTAACGTACGTTCTCCACTTGATAGAGGCTTTAATTTTGAGGGAAAGGTTCTTGGCTGATTGCGTTAGTTTAGGAGTTCTAGAATAAGATGTTTGTGGGGAGGGGCGGCAGAATCCTGTCATTGATTCTCTCTTTATAACTGTGCCCTTTTAGCTGCAACCGATTACCTGTGTAGTGCTTCTGGCCCTGTGCAGACTGAATCACAAGGAATAAACTTTACATAAAACATTTATACCAAATGTTTGGTATGCTGGCAACGTAAATCAACAACAATATCCATTATAAATTCATCCCTTTATCAGTACTATCTTGATAGAACTGATCCCGATGTGTGGGAATTTGAACACTGCTTCAATACATCTAGCCCTGGGTAATTAATTATTCAGGGCACAGAGAACCTGGCCCCTGTGCTGTAGAGTAATTCTTCCTGGTCAGCGTTAACTCCACTGGCAATAATAAATAGAAAAAGTCTCTAGTGATGCCAGTATTTTAAAGTGATTAATCATCTTTCCCCCCTTCGCCTCCCCCTTAGTTTTCTTTAACTAGGATTTTTCAGCAATAAATCTTTAACAATACAGGTAGGAATTGTTCTGTAATTAAATTTTGCCCTGCTGAATTTCTTACCTTTTATGTACGATTAAAAAAAGTGTTACATTTTAAGGGGCTCTGATCAAAATTCACACCAAGAAAAATCCTTTTATAGAATACTGAGACATTCTCTATGGAAGATTAAGCCCTTGATTTTGAATATTAGATAGAGCACATATTCATAAAAATTGTTCATCAGCACCAGTTGGGGTGTCAAATATTCTGAAGTTTTTAATTGCTTCACTTTCTTGCATACGGGTTGTCTGTATTAGGAAAAGTCTGACATATACATATGTTCCCAAACTGAGAGAATAATGACTTATTTCTTAACTTTCAAATAATGGATGTGAGCTCTGTAGGAAAGGGAGATTTTTCGTCCTTTTGTGGTACACAGAGTGCACTTGCAGAAATGGCAGGTAAATGCCTGACCGAGAAAAACCATGTATTTTCAAATAATGCCCTATAGAGCTGACTAGCCATCATGTATATTCTGGGAGACAGGGACAGATGTGACATATCTGTTGTGACACACTTCTGTACCACCAGTCTGTGGCTCGAGGTGACTCCTGTCCGTCCTCTGATGCTTTCCCTTGCTGCAGGACAACACAACGACGCACGGATGAACCTTGCCATTGCTCTCACTGCTGCCAGGTATGGGGCTGCCACGGCCAATTACATGGAGGTCGTGAGCTTGCTCAAGAAGACAGACCCCCAGACAGGGAAAGAGTGCGTGAGCGGTGCGCGGTGCAAGGATGTGCTCACAGGTATGCGAAGGCTCAGGCAGGGAGGGATTTCTTAGCATCTAGCCTTGCTTATATAAAGACTGAATGATAATTTTTCTGTCACTTCTCTTTTATTGAAGCGAGATTTCAGAGTCCTATTAATTATATTCCTTATTGTCAACAATGACTGGTTTCACGTGAAAATTTTCCCTTGTAGGACCTGGCAATTTTTCCTCCTTGTGTTAAACAATAATGATGATCATGATAATAATAAATGCCCACAAAATTCCCACAGCTATGAATGCATTCTGTTTTCTTTACAAAAACATGTTATTAAGAAAATTCACTAATGTGCCAAGTTTCAAAGTATCATTTAGGTGACATAAGCAGTGCATTTACCTGTCGTTAAAGTCAATCACTTTAACTTTGGTGAGATTTTCATGCCCGTCCAGTTCTATGGCCGTGTGGGCGAAGTTTCAAAATTACATCGTTTCCTTCAAAACCAGCACTGTGAAATATATCATCTCACAGCAACACTGCTCACACATTTGAGTTTTAAGGAGAAAGCGGCTAATTTACTCACTTTCTTCCTATTTGGCACTTTAATGCCGGGCATTTTGCAAACTAGAATGAGAGCTGAAATGAAAAAGTGGCATGTTTTTCTTCCTGCGGTTTGGACTTGGTTTCAATAAATTTACTCACATGCGAACCTTTTGTGTGGCTTCTCAATGACTCTGGTTGCCCGTGTCACTTAGTGTGGCATACAGTATACTCCTCCATAGGTTAAGTTAAGAGATGAATTAATAATCCAAAGCGTCAGTGAGCAGAGAAACAAATGGGGTGTGTGATTGACGCTGCTTTCTTTCACAGGGGAGGAATTTGATGTAAGAGCCAAGTGTGTTATCAATGCCACGGGACCTTTCACAGACACCGTGCGCAAAATGGATGATAAGGATGCCGCAGCTATCTGCCAGCCCAGTGCTGGCGTCCACATCGTGATGCCTGGTTATTACAGGTACCCGTGTTCCCCCTCGGCCATCGTCGTCCGAGAATGAGGGATGCAAGAAATGGTCTACATTTATTCTTGTAGCACACCTTTCTTACTAATAGATGGTCTAGCTCACTGTTCAAATGAGAAGAAATGAGTAAAAAAAAACAAACAAAACTCTTCCAAAGCACAAAATACAAACCAGGCTTGTGTATTTCTTAGCTTTTATGGCAATACTCCTTTCTATGAGTTAGTGATTTGGCATCTATTTTTGTACTTTTTTCAGTGTACTTAGCGTCAGAGGCTAAGCCTTACTATTTTTGAATTTTAATTTTCATTAAAACCCTAAAAATAATTTTGCAAAAATGTCCATGAAGGACATTTTCATTAAGACACTAAAAAGTTAATTTTATAAAATACCCAGATTTGCTTATGAAGAATCTGAAAATGAGGACCACTCAAGTATTCTTGTTTATAACTTTTGAAATGTGTTTTGAAAAATACTATAGCAAGTAAAAATTGGTTATTATTTCTGATTTATCATATTAACAAAGATAATCACAGGTAGAGAAATAGATAAAGATAGAGGTGAAATAAGAACAGCTATTAATTGAAAATCATTTAAAAGTTAGGTGATGGGCGCATGAAACTGAGATTTTTGTGTGTGTTTGAATTTTTAATATTTTTTTATTTTTAATAAATTAGAAAAGAAACATTTATGTGATCCTAACTAAGAAATTGATAACTATTACCCCTCATGTACATTTCAAGACATCTGGGGAAAAATTCGTGTGTCTATGCTGAGTATGGAACATTTTTATTTCTACATGTGGTAAATCTAATAGGCAAACTAGTACATAATTCTGTGAAATAATGATTTATGCTCAAGGTATTCATTAAGACATTATTTGTAGTTGAGTAATATTACAAACCACTTCAGTTTCTAACCTTAGGAGAATGGATAAGTAAATTATGGTGTACCTGCACAAGGGAGTATTATATGTTCATTAAAAATTATAATTATAAATAACATTAGTGTCCTAAGAAAACGCTAGTGATACAATGTTAGTTTAGAATGGAGGATACAAGATTGTATGTGTAACACGATCTAAGCATTATATAAGTATATAGAAAAGAGATTAAAAGAAATATGTTAAATACCAATGGTGATTATCTCTAGGTGATGTGATTATGGGTAAAAAGGTAATTTCTAGGTAATGTGGTTAGGATGAGAGCTATCTCTTCCATATTTTAATAACTTTCCATAAAAGATATATACATTTTTCATATTTGATGAAACATATGTACAGATCCATGATATTTCATTTAATATCTGCATTCTTCTAGAATGCTATCCTGCTATGTAATAGATGATACTGCCTTATTAATTATCAGTTTTCCAGTAACTAAGTCTTCTTGAAGAGAGTCCAAGGTATACCTAATTGTACCAAACACACTTCTAATGAGAAAGATATTACACTTCTACCAAGAGGAATATTAATGAAATTTCTTATCCACCAGCTTCCAAGGTTTCTTTGTCATTTTCTAAATGTCTACGTGTAATTGGTAGACAGTCATTAGTATTTTCACTTAGGACTGGAGAAACCAAGGTGCTTCCAGTCTCAATAATAAAAACTTATGCAGTGGTGCTTAACAGAGTTTTAAAAACTGCTAACAGAAGTTTAGTTCAAATGAAAAGGAGAGAAGTAAATATATGTACATGTTGCAAATGTTTCTTGTATATAGAGAAGTTTTCAAAAATAGTTCCAGACCCAATTATATACATTTATTTTGTGTTGGGTAAAAATATGCAAGGCCAGCTAGTTTGTAAGTTTTTTGGAGTTTTTTTTAACGTTTTGTAGAGTACAGATGTAATACCTAAACTATAGACACACACATCACCATAATCCTTACATTTGTTTAGATCTTACTTGATTCAACATATTTTCCTGTACATTCTGTTTCGTATCTTCTTCACTGTTGCCGCATGATGCCAGAGGACACTTATTAGTATTCTGTATTATTCCCTGTGTTATTTCTGCCACTTAATAATGACATTGTTTGGGACAAGCCAATTTATTCTGCAAACCTTAGTTTGCCTATCATTAAAATGGGAAGGCATTCTGCTCTTTACAGTACATAGACAAAGACAGTATGAAGAGTAACTTCAGGTGATACCTTGGTAACGAACTTCCTGTTTGTTCATCACTTTACCTCTTGCCAACTCTGTGACTTTGGGAAGCTGCTCATTTCAGCTTCTGGTTCCTTATCTCACGATAGTACCTATTTGTATACATTTTGACAATGATTCTTTATTTACTTTTTATCTGTTTTCTTGACTGCTATATCCCCAGCTCCTGGTATATTATCTGGCGCATAATAATGACCAGTAAATATTTTTTGAATGAATCCTACTAACTTTTTTGTGATAACTTGCCAAATTGAGATTGTTGCTTTTTTTTTTTTTTTTTTTGCGGTACGCGGGCCTCTCACTGTTGTGGCCTCTCCCGTTGCAGAGCACAGGCTCCGGACGCGCAGGCTCAGCGGCCATGGCCCACGGGCCCAGCCGCTCCGCGGCCTGTGGGATCTTCCCGGACCGGGGCACGAGCCCGTGTCCCCTGCATCGGCAGGCGGGCTCTCAACCACTGCGCCACCAGGGAAGCCCTGTTGCTTTTTTTAATTTAAAATTTAATATAATACCTATAAGGGAATTTTAAATATATAGATTTAAAATATAAAAACAAAATGTGATTCTTCATTTTACTGCCAAGATAACCCCTGTAGACAAAAATAAACAAAGATAATCACTATAGAAAAATAGAAAGACATAAAATGAAAAGTGAAAGCCTCCATCTTTTCCTCATGCCCCCAACTTCAGTTTTTGATAACATTTCCTTCTGATTCCTTCCATAAAATTTTGTGTTTATATTTGCACCAATGTATATCCTCTTAAGTTTTTTTTCTTGAAGGAAGTCGTGCTACCCATATGTCCTGTACTATGCTTTATAATATGCTAATAACAGAGCAGATAGGTGGTTTTTAAGAAATATAAATATATATCACCTGCATGTATAATAGTATTTTCAAAACAGAGTACCTTTCTTAATCCTAAAAATTAGGCATTAGCTTCGGGCCCCTGCCCATAAGTCATGAAAGTGTTAGTCACAGCTGGGTCTATTTCAGTCTAAGATGCAGTAAGTGATCTCATTCTACTTTGGGAGAAATTAATATCTCCATTTTTAGCACCTTGAACTACAACCACTACACATCCTGTGGGAAACCTTAGAGGAGTGGTCTGGCAGCCCAGTTCCTGTTCAGGCTCTGTTTCAGATGAGTCCCTTGGTTTGGGATTACAGCCTGGGTTAAGTGTTTGGTCTCTCTTTCAGCACTGACCTTGAGCAGCTGTATCGCTGGCATCCCAGAGGGATGTTTTACTTTCCATATCAAGTCATTCTCTTGGGTGGGTTGGAGTCAGGAGATCTCAGCCTGAAATGGTTCTCTGGATTTCTCAATCTCACTCAACAATTATAACTCAAGGGTTCTTCTAGGTCCTCAGAGATGAGTCAGACCTTCTGGTGCTGCCCTATAAACCAGCTGATAATAACTTAAGGCCTAGCATTTCAAGTAGAACCTGATCAGTTTCGCAATGCAATGAGTTCAGGAACTACTGATTTATCGACTTTAGGCAGCTAAATGGAGAGTGAGGACCAGGTATGCAGTGTATCCAGCTGGGCTATTTTCAGGGTATCTTTATGGAATTTATTAAGCTTGTTATGACCCTAACTAACATTCCACATGTGGAATTATCTTGTGCCATGGTAGCAGCTTTCTCTCTCTCTCTCTTTCTCTCATTCTGGATTGTTTTTAATTTCATAAAACTCAACACACAGAAATCATTTACTTTTGAAGGCACTAAGAACATTAAGAAGGTATTAAGAGCAAATCTGGAATTTTCATCAGAGTTGTGGGTAGATGCTCTTACAAAAGCAGCAACAATACACCAAATGACTGAAATACATGAAAATAATCATCTCCTCCTTTTAGCCTACAGATGCTTTTTATTCCTGACGAAAGGTCAATTTTTTTTCTATAACGTGTATGCATACTGCTAGCTCCAACACTGATTGCTAAGTAGTTAACAATAAATTGATTTCAGTTTAAATAAGGGTACTTCAGGACGGCAATGGTCTGCATGAGAAAAATGTTCATTAGATCTAATCCTAGACACACATGTAAATTAGCAGCCAGCTTTTCCTGCTGATGTCAAGTGAATTATACATACTGAGGAAAGACCTATGCCTCACCGCATTGTATATACCATCACTATAGTTGATAGCCATTTTCAAACTTTTGTGCCACCTTGCAGAATTAATCATTTGTAAGAAAACAAACTTTTCCCTAAGGGTGAGTTATGAATTAGGTAATTTAGAACTGATGAGAGTTATTTCCAAGTGGATTCTTAAATTTTTATACCATTCATTAATAGCTTTGGCTTCCCTCTGTGCTTGTTAATTTTATGTTTGACACATATGCCTTCACTTAAGCAGTTGATTCTCTACAGGTTCCAGTTATGTGTGTGTTGGTAACCATCACATTCACCCTTTAAACTGCTTTTTATTGCACTGAAAGATTTTAAAAGATTCAGTAGTTGTGCTTTTCTAACAGCATTTCATGTCTCAGTTGCTGAATATTATAATTTTATGCTGATGTTGATCAAGTTTATTGAGTTAGACACATAATATGATATCCGGTCCATAAAATGATGATATATAAAACATACCAACATGTAATTTGTTCCTTAAATATTAGAATATGGAATTTATCCTTTTGTTTCAATATAGCACTATTTACCAAATTAAAAGTTTTAACTCATGAATTAATTTCTAATCACAAAATGACTTATTTAATCTAAGGGCATATCAACCCAAGATCAAATTCAGTGCTTACAAAACATTTTAACTAGTTTCTTTTAAGATCTTTAGAGAGTTTTATGGCAAATACAGAGAAAAAAATATAGGCATACAGAGACTGAAAATACTCGATATTTGTAGTTTTCAATGTATTTTTAAAAAGTAAAATTATTTCCTGTAAGTAACCCTGAGTGAAGATGAGATCTTAGCTGAAGGTTTAAATGATTGACACACTTCTGTGGTGCTTTTTGCATGTGCTTAATAAAATAACTGAGGCCTACTCTCTCCTGTGTCTCATGTAGGCTGCAGATAGTGATTTCTTTCTGCAAGGCTGTGTGGACATGGCAGGCATTTCATGGGGCTGATGGGTCTTTGCAAAGAAATATTAGTACTCCTTATGGTTTAAATGAAGAAGATACATTAGCTAAGCTGACTGTAGGTTTCTTTTTCATAAAAAAGCCATTTTTGTTTTGCTTTTAAACAGTATTTAGACTCATCCTTACACATTTGAATCTGAGTTTCATTTTTTTTTTTAATTTTAAGGGAATGATAAGCATAAATAGTTGACCGTATGCCCTTTAAAATATGTGAGTTTGGGGCTTCCCTGGTGGCACAGTGGTTGAGAGTCCGCCTGCCGATGCAGGGGACACGGGTTCGTGCCCCGGTCCGGAAGGATCCCACATGCCGCAGAGCGGCTGGGCCCGTGAGCCATGGCCGCCTAGCCTGCGCGTCCGGAGCCTGTGCTCCACAACGGGAGAGGCCACAGCAGTGAGAGGCCCGTGTACTGCAAAAAAAAAAAATAAATAAATAAAATAAAATATGTGAGTTTAAGAGGGATTTCTTGAAACCAAATAGAATTATATTTCCTATTCAAGAAATGTTATTAATAGAAGCTAAAAATATATTCACAGAAAATACCTTTAACATTGGCTCCTTGTGAGAGCTCAGTCAAATTGAAACAGCTGTCTGAAGATAGTAGTGTTCAACTGTTTGAAAGGGACACTTGCAGATTCCTTCTACTGCTTTAGCAGGACCTCCACAATTTTAGAATGGTTCATGGATACATTAAAACAAGAGTTTCTCATGATTTAATAATACAGCTGAACAGATTTTTGTTAACGTTTATTTACACTTGCCTGTTCTTTCAAGTGTGTTTCACAGTTTGGTTTTAGAATACTAAGTAGGTATTAGAAAAATTCTTGATTAATATTTTTGAAGGTTTTACATAGTCTGTCAGAAGAGGCGTCCTTGAACCTTAATTTAGCAGCATAGTACACCAGCATCTTCTGCCTATTTAAAGATTTTCATTGCTAAGATATTACTCTCCTTTTTGACCTTATATCCCAGTACACTGTTATTTAGGTAGTAGTAGAAAACTGAGCCCTTTTCTCATGGATGCACTTCTTGAGATTTCTGTAAAATTGAAATAAAGTAAGAAATCTCATATTTGATGAAGTGGTACAAGCTTATTCAGGCACAACGGAGTAAAGAACTTTTTGATTACATTTTAGTTTCTAGAAAATTAGACCCTTCACTTTTCTCATGGACTTCTGAGACCTTAAACTGAAAGACGTGCCAGATGTCAAATGTCCCAGGAAAATACTTTTCATAGACTTGAAAAAAGGTTGAGGAGCTATCCTTTATTGACCATCATGAAAGAAATTATAGACATTTATACTGCTGACATTATTGATGTGAATGGTCCAAGGGATATAAAAACCCAAACAACTGGAGATGGAAGTCCACTTACTTAATTTACCTTGCGTTACTGAGTGGAGAGGCCTGAGTTCTGCTGTGGAATATTATTATTATTATCACACTTGCCCCATTCCTTTTGTGTTACCAGAATTATTTTTTCTTTTAGGAATTTCTAGATTAGGGTAGTGGCAATAAAAGTAACAGTTCATGTGTTTCTTGTTTGTTTATATGAGAATTAGTGAATAAAAGAGTTTTTAGAATGCAGATTAAGAGCAAACTTCGGCTAATTTCAGAAATATATGACCCTTCTTTTTATCCCAGCCCGGAGAGCATGGGACTTCTTGACCCAGCGACCAGTGATGGGCGAGTTATTTTCTTCTTACCCTGGCAGAAGATGACTATCGCTGGCACCACCGACACTCCAACTGACGTCACACACCATCCCATTCCTTCCGAAGAAGACATCAACTTCATTTTGAATGAAGTGCGTAACTACTTGAGTTGTGACGTTGAAGGTAACTTATGAAGTTTATCCTCCCACTTTTATATCTCCCAAACCATTCCGGCTCTCACTGGGTAACTGCCATGTGTCCAGTCTGACTTGTCTTCACACCTGGCCGCCTCTGACTCTTATGTGCTGACCACTTCTTCTAGAAGGTTTATGAGGGCCAAGTTATAACACAATAGGAAGTTGCCTTTTTTCCCTCTACTTTCCACATGCACGTGAAACACATACCGTCCTTTTCTGGTCCTTTCTAATGGCAAGATTGGAGTGCTATTACGGGAGCTCTAAACACCCATGCTCTTCCAGAAGAGTATGAAATGTTTTCCTCGCTATTTAATTTCTAGAGCTTGGGAAGATCTGATTTACAGATCTAGGATATCCATAGGAAATAATTAATCAGAGAAATGAGAGGATAGAGGTGTGTATTCTAAGAAATTTAGTGAGCTGTT
This sequence comes from Physeter macrocephalus, assembly GCF_002837175.3. Lineage (NCBI taxonomy): Eukaryota > Metazoa > Chordata > Mammalia > Artiodactyla > Physeteridae > Physeter > Physeter macrocephalus. Next base: position 62,945,745 of record NC_041215.1, read on the forward strand.
ATTATGTGGAAACTGGAGTATTAACAGTGGATTTAGCTAAGAAGAATAAGTATACTTGTTTTAATTGAAAAAGCCAAAGTTTACTTCTTTCCAGTGCTAACCTGAGCATGCTTTCTTTTAACTTGGATGTCATAGTACCTTCTTTTAACTTGGATGCCGTAGCATTTTCTCCAGTGGACATAGATGGTAAAATGCATTTTTTTTTTAAATCCGTGCTAGTTTCAGAAGTTTCTCAACATTATTTCCTATCTCAGTTAATAGCCTCATCATCCAACTAGTCACCCAGGCTAGAAATGGCATGCTTATCTTTGCTGATCCTTTTCTTTCCACATCCAGTCCAACTCCCATCAATGCTCACTCTGAAGTATCCTGTAGATCCCCTCTCACTTTCATTACTCTGGGTCACACCTGTGTCACTTTTCACTTAGAGTTGCACTGGCCCCCTAACTTGCTTCCATATATTAGGTCTCTGTCCCCACCCAGTCTGGTCCTTCCATCAGAACTCTCTAAAACACAGTTCTGATCATCACTTCCCTGCACAAAAATATCCCTTTGATATCTCATCATTAACTTCAGGAAAAATTTTAAACTATCTCATATGGAATCTAAGGCTTTCCATGACTTGTCTTTGCAGGTTTATATTCAACTACTCCACTTACGTGCATTCAATAGTTTAATCATATTGCATTACTTACTATTTCCAAATCAGGTCATGCACTTTTAAACCTTCATGCCTTGTTTACTTAGGTTGAAGTGTTGCTCTGGGATGTCTTTTCCCCCAACTCCTCATTTTGGCAAAATACTATTTATACTTCAGAAGCCAGATATCTTTTGTAGTCCCCTAGAATGCTGGTCTAGTATATCACAACATCATACAATAGGTAATAGTCTAAGATATATTCTTACTTGGAGCTCCTTACGGGTAAGGATTCTTTATTCAGTTACAAAGCTTGTTATATATCTGGTATGCCACTCATTGTTTTAAATCAAAATGAATTAGTAATAGGTGCTTTCAGGGTTTTTGATGCTGGTAGCAATTTGAAAATCATTCTATATTAAGGTAGAAAGTTTAAGATTTTTGAAAATAGTCTTCATCTCTTTATATCAGGAATCTCCTATAATGTTGGCTTCAATGGAGGACATGCAAAGACACAGTTTTTGTCTTCAGCTGGCTCACTAGCATCTATGAGTCCTTTTTCCCTAAAGAATTTTTTTCATTATGTGATCACACATTTACAAACAAACAAACTGCTTTAAAAAATGGTTTAGGGGATTCTCCTAGTTTAATTGATTGATCCATATTGTATAGTTTTAGTTTCTTCTAATTTCAAATAATGGATGTAATTTCATTTTGAGTAGATTCTCTTTGGATAGCTATAATAGTAGTATAAATGTATTAAATGCACGTAATTGAAATCTGTGTGGCTAAATTTATACTCTTTCACACACAACACTCAAACATAGTTGTTTAAGAAATAGTCATGCCCTGTTTAATAGCCATACTTATGTACTCAAAATGCATTTCAATTTCAGCTTTTTTTTTCACCTTTTGCAAAGTAGGAGGAGCTTCATCTGGGTATGATTGTATTTTAATGTATTGATTATTGTTAATGAATCCTGCTTCATTTCACATTTACCTGGGTATGATATTTGTTAAAAGTGGGTTTATATTGGGCCATAAGAACAGGAAGTTTAGATTGTTAGAGCAAGAAATAAAATTAATTCAAGAGCAGAGAGCTATAGTTGACAGTTTCCAAATTCTTAAAGTTCAAACGCACTAACGAGAAATCTAACTGCTTATACGGGATGTGCTGGGAACACGTGTAGGTTCCAAAAGGCTGCTGTGTCCATATCGTGGGTGGGGATTTCCATCAGTGAAATGAGCCTTGAACTGGAACAGAGACTGAGCCTGTACCCATCATTTTTATTCTGCCTATTAATAGGTAGGAGACTTGGGGGCTTCCCTGGTGGCGCAGTGGTTGAGAGCCCGTCTGCCGATGCAGGGGACACGGGTTCGTGGCCCGGTCCGGGAAGATCCCACAGGCCGTGGAGTGGCTGGGCCCGTGAGCCATGGCCGCTGCGCCTGCGCGTCCGGAGCCTGTGCTCCGCAACGGGAGAGGCCACGGCAGTGAGAGGCCCGCGTACCGCAAAAAAAAAAAAAAAAAAAAAAAAAAAAAAAGTAGGTAGGAGACTTGGTAATACCTGCTGGGACCTGCTTGGTCTATAGAGGTCTTTTCGGTTAACGTACCTTTTGGTAGTCAGGTTAATTGGTGAAACTAACAAAGAGTTTTTGTCAGTTTTGATTTTTGGTAAAGCGGATTGAAATTAATATGTGAGCACTGTAAATCAGGCTTTTCCTCTGGTGCTCTCGGGACTCTTGAGATTACAGATTCTCCAGGTAGCAAATATCCAGGGTAAAAGCAGAAGTGACAGCTCTTTCATGTACTTCATTTATTTCCCTGTGCTCACCCTCTATCACACTTTTCTTACTTATCAACTTATCCTTTTAAAAGCAATGAATCAGGGCTTCCCTGGTCGCGCAGTGGTTGAGAGTCCGCCTGCCGATGGAGGGGACATGGGTTCGTGCCCCGGTCCGGGTAGATCCCACATGCCGCGGAGCGGCTGGGCCCGTGAGCCATGGCTGCTGAGCCTGTGCGTCCGGAGCCTGTGCTCCGCAACAGGAGAGGCCACAGCAGTGAGAGGCCCGCGTACTGCAAAAAAAAAATAATAATAAAAAATAAATAAAAGCAGTGAATCAGCAATGATTCTTTATGGTTTCTTTTCATTCTTATTTCTACTGGACTGAAGGCCTCAGAGTATATGAGGAATTACCCTCAGTCTTGGTAGAGTGCTAGTTAGCTAGAGTATGTCTATATCTAAAGTAAAGACATTCAAATTTGTATTTTTTCCAAGGAATTTTGGTGAAACCCGATACTCTCTTCTATACTGATGAAATGTGAAAGAGAAACTCAGCTTCAGGCACCATTCAGTTTTTTTGACTACATGCTGTTGCTACACATATTTTAATCTTTCCATTTGTCTGCAGTGGGTTATGCATGCTTTATTTTTTAAAACTCTACTGTTATTGAGCGCTTTTTATGCTACACACTCTGCTAAGCATATTGCTTATATTATCTCTGATTCCTCGTAACAACCTTGTTAGTTTTATTTTGTAATTCCCATTTTATAGATGAAGAAACTGAGGCTCAGTGACTTTGTTTCCTTCCCATAGATCATTCATGTTGGAGCCATGATATTGAATGCAAGTCAGTCTAGCTCTAATACTTGCGCTTCTAAATATTATGCAGTATTCCAATTGGTAGTCCCGGGTTTGTCGCATGATGTGATATTATATCCACTAGGGAGTGGATTAAGCCTCTCAGTTCATTTCATGGAAGCTGCCAGACACCTTCAAAATGATAGTGACCTTTGCTCTCGACTGGCCTTATTTGGATTTGAATGTTAAAGTAGAGGAGGTTTCATTTCTCATAACCAATCCCTTGGGCCAAGCAGTCTTCTCTACAGATTTAAAAAATAAAAAATTTGTGTAGATCCTAGAGGAAATACTTTTGAAATGGTTTGTATTCACCAGGGTTGAAATAATCATTTTAAAAGGATTTATTAAGTGGATGAATAAGTAAAATTCTGACAACAGTTTCTGAGCCTCCCCAAATGGCTATATCCTTGAGGAAAAAAAAAGTGTCAAATCTTAACACTCCATGCTGTTTGCAGCGGCTGCCACACTTCTGCAAAATGCATCGGAACAATTCTGAAAAGCATTTTGCCTGTTGGGAATAAGACCATGTCTTCTTTTACGATTTAGAAAGCTTTCCATTCACAGGCTGAATTTTCTAGATTACTTGTTTGTTCTTTTCTGAAACGGGTAATTGATAGTTGTGCAGTGTGTATTGGGTTAGGAAGAAAAATGATCTTTTGAAAAATGTATCATTAAGTCCGCTGGGTAGAGGTTAATCAGAAGGACGCAGTGGTGAAACTAAGCTGTGACTTAAAGGGATTGAAGAAGACAGAAGATTTGCAGAGTGCTTTATCCATGTAGTTCTTCTGGAGTGCTTCTCTAAGCAGCTTCTCTAGTTGTACACAGGTTTTCACATATGCAATTAGTAGTGTTTATAGATTGCCTGTTATTCAATTAACAACGGAGCTGGCCATATCAACTCACTGCAGACCTGCCTTTTCACTGCCAGAGATTGTACCAGGGTTATCAACTTACACAGGCTTGGATGTCTTCCAGCTGTTTAATTATAGTGTCACGCGCTTTGCTTTTTCTAGTTTCATTAGTTTATAAATGTAATATGGTATCTTATTTCTGTGATTAACACTTCATTTCTGCAGGTTACACATGCTGGTAGAGAAGGTATTGATTTCTGACACTGTTTCCCCTGTGTTCACTTAGATATTTTCACATGCTTTTCATTGATTATTTGAAAGTGGCAAACATGAGAAAGAGCACCCCAAAATGTATGGCTAAATAGCTGATGTGAAGCAAAAGTGCACATTTAGCTCTTATATTGTTACTTCCTGTGGGCTCCATTTTCTATTAACTTTTTTTATTTTTTATTTTTATTTTTTTGCGTTATGCGGGCCTCTCACTGTTGTGGCCTCTCCCGTTGCGGAGCACAGGCTCCAGACGCGCAGGCTCAGCGGCCATGACTCACGGGCCCAGCCGCTCCACGGCATGTGGGATCTTCCCGGACCGGGGCACGAACCCGTGTCCCCTGCATCGGCAGGCGGACTCTCAACCACTGCGCCACCAGGGAAGCCCTCTATTAACTTTTAAAACCAATACTTGTCTTGCCAAGTTTTTTAAGAATAAAAATATTAATTTTAATTGGAAACAATTTTACAGCACTTAGTCTTTTCAACCTGCTGTGAAAAATGTCTCTTCAACTTTACTATTTATATTTTATTCTTTATATATTTTATACACTAAAACCTGAATGAGTTATTTATCAGGGTTGTAATAAAAATAATTCTTAAACATGATGGTAGAAGGACTATTTCATTTCCTTACTATCCTTCTGAAAATATCGACAAGTACTTGTATACATTCTGGAGTACTCATGGGATTTTTAACATCTGGACAGTTGGCACTTAAAAATCAGAGTGGCATGGATTTATATACACTAACAAATGTAAAATAGATAGCTAGTGGGAAGCAGCTGCATAGCACAGGGAGATTAGCTCGGTGCTTTGTGACCACCTAGAGGGGTGGGATAGGGAGGGTGGGAGGGAGACGCAAGAGGGAGGAGATATGGGAACATATGTGTATGTATAGCTGATTCACTTTGTTATAAAGCAGAACTAACACACCATTGTAAAGCAATTATACTCCAATACAGATGTTAAAAAAAAAATCAGCTGGGTGAGCCACTCTCATAAGTAGTGTTTAATGAGAATTTTTCTCAACTTTAATAGTAGTGTTGTTTCCTGTCAACTTGTTTTATTAAAGTATTCAGTTGTTTTAAAAGAGGATATCCAATTGTTTAAATATATAGTCATTAGAAACCTAAAGTCTAGCATGTTGACTCAGAGGCCAAAATATTATTGCTTTTGATTTTGTAATGTCAGCTCTTGTTTGATATAAAAAGTTCAGAGAATGTTTTAATATGCCATTTCATATTTATTGATCACGATACATGACTCCTACTTGGTACAGTATTTGAGGTACTGAGAAATACTAGAATTGACATTGCCGAAGACTTTCAACGTGGTGAGGAAGATGCAACAGTAATGCCATTTTGTTTAGCTATCTTGACGGTATGAGGACCAGGAAAATCAAGATGAATCTTTGAGCTCTGAAGCATAAAATCCTTGAGTTATTTTCTTCACGTGTTATACCATGGAGAGTTCAAGTAGGTGATGTTCACTGTCTACTCTTGGCTACAACCTAAATGATAGAACCGATTTCTGGGTAAGAACTTGAGGGTAGGAGTACCTAATTTAGTACAGATATTTTCATTTCTTTGAATTGATGAGATTAGTAGGAGAGGAGGATACTTTGAAATGGTAAATATGGAACATGTTATGACAATATAAAGTATTTTGAGGTGGGGTGTCTCATACTATTACAGCAGATTATATTCTCACAGTCAAATTTCACTGAAAGGAAGCTCCATTGAAGACATGGGCAAGGTGGCCATGGGGGAAATACCCAGCTTGATGATCAACCAGGACAAGTCTGAGATCTACCACTTGGTCGTTTTACTCTAGAACTGCCTTATGCAATATTATAGCCTGTACATGTGCATATCATGTGGCTATTTAAATTTAGTTAAAATGAAATAAAATTTGAAATTCAGTTTCTCAGTTGCATGGACCACATTTCAAGTGCTTAATAGCCTCATGCAGCTAGTGGCTAGTGAATCAGACAGTTTAGATACAGAACATTTCCATCACTGCAGAAAAGTCTATGGAGCAGTGCTGCTTTACAGAAGCTAGAGGTATTTTCATAGACATTTAGAGAAGCACTCAATTTATTAGAGTCATTGAATTTGTATTTTTTGTTTTTTGTTATTATACAATAAATAATGTATTATCATGTAAAAGAAGATCTCCAGATATAAGAAGCCTCAAGAGGTGATTAATTTAGTGATTGAGTAATGTCTTTAGCGAAGGGCCCTTATTTCTCTTCACTCCACCACCCCCCAGGTAAGCTTCATGCTATGGTTGTTTGCCCCATGGTTACAATATGGCTGCAGCATTTCCTGGCAATTTTGGAAGGTTCTCTATGCTATCTGTCCACTGCTTTTGAATCTCTTTCTAAAGAGAATTTTAATTAGAGTTTGTTTAACAGTGCACAAGGTTTCCACTGTGTGTGAATAAGTAATAAAGAGAGAAACCTGTTAGTTTAGTTTGTTGCTGTCTTTTCTACAAGAGGTTAGAATTCATGTTTCATGTGTTTAGCTATGCTGTGCCCTGTGGGCCTAGTTTATACCCATAGCCCTGACTGGTCATTACTTAATTTGGATGGTAGAGAGGTAAAAAGGGCTTTTATTCTTCAGCAGCAAATGGCATTTTGAATAATCCATAAAAATCATTAAATCTCAAGGTTGGGAGAAAACTGATAGATGATAGATCACCTGATCCAACCACACTTTAGTCTAATAACATAAAAATGCTGCAGGCTATGAAGCCTGATTCATACTTGAAATATGATTTAAAATTTGATTATCCTTAAATGAATCTTTTTAAATAAATATAATCCCAACATTCATCTGATATAATTCTCAGGCTAAAAAGCTGAATGCTAAGATATCAAGCAAAATAAATTAAGGTTCCTGACATGTTATGAACTCTTCCTGTTAGTGTTTTCTTTTCTTTTTTTGAGTATCAATTTCAAAAGTAAGGATTAGAAATGGTATCAGTATACATAATGTTTTATTTAATTTTCCTCCATGAATGAAAAACTCAAGTGTTTTAGTTTGGTCTTTTCGTTTCAGACAGTACAGTTTCATAGACGTATTTTTCTGCCTGTTATACCAGAAAAGGTAAAGCATTTGCCACAAAGATTATTTGCATGTGCTTTAAATTTAGAAAGTCTAGTTTTCCACAGAATAATTTTAAGATCAGTCAGAAGGCTCTAAGAACTGAAACCAAATTCCTGATCAGCGTGGCTACCTAAGGAATTTCAGAGAACACACTCTGCAGACTTTGCAGTGACCACAATGACGTTCTAAGTGGTTGGCTAAGTTTTATTTTTGACTCTGAGGGCAATCTGAACTCTAATGGAAAATAGTGGTAATTTCCTAGTTAAGCTTTTTGTAAAGATTAAAATATTGCATGATTTATGTTGAGGTTTTACAAGACTTTTGTGGAATTGTGTGGAGCAAGAATTAACCCCCATTCCATGGAGGCCATCAGAATCAGACATACTGAAGAGGATGCACCCTTCAAAGGGGCAGATCTAGGGATGGAATCCCTACATTGAGTTACCAGTTATCAAGACTGCAAGCCTTAGGCTTTCCTCACCAGTTTATGCGGTTTACTCTCCCTTTGTTTCAGATTCAGTGTTGGGATATGGGTTTGATTAAACACCCCCATAGAGGTGTATGGGTACCTCTTCTTTTGGATTATAGTCATGTTTAGAGTGTGACCCTTAAGGAGCTAAGCTAAAATATGTCAGATTACCTTAGTTGAAGTTATCTTTACCAGAAATCTTTTTTTCATTTGAGATCAAGATGGAGAGATTGTCATGCAGTATTACTTGTTTTTAGGATCTTTCCCCTGTACTTTTTTTTTCTTTTCTTTTTTTTTTTGACTAGTCCAATATACCAGTCACATTAAAGAGTCTTTGTGACTCTTTACACAAGATTTAGCTAGATATATATTTAAGTACTTTTCAGAGTCTGCTGTGTCTAAATGTGTAGGAGGTTCACTGTACAAGAACACAGGACCAAGGGGTGAGTGGGATCTGAAAACCTGACTGCCCTCTGCTCCTAATAAGTATCCTTGTCTTCCCTGAGAAGAGATAGCAAGATATACTCTAGGGGGAAATGTAACAAGTCATGTCTTTTGGTTTGTTTTTATTTTGTTTCTGCTTTGTTGTTGTTCTTTGTAACTACTGCAGATTGTCCCAGCTGAGGGTTGCTAACATTTGTTTCTTTTGTTTCCTCTTTGGGACCCATGTCAGTGATTTTCCAGTTCTTTACTTTTTTCGTCCAGGTTATCTTTGTAGCAAAACAATTCTTTGAGTTTTTCTTGTAACTTACCCACTCATTTAGTTCTTATATTTAACGATATTCCCTTCCTTTAAAAGTACATATTCATGTGTTCCTTTTACTGAACTCTTTTCTGCTTTCTAATCATTTTAGTTTTGTTGAGCCGTCTTTGAGTAATCCTCTTAACCCTTGGCATTGATCCTTCCCAGTAAGAAGAGGGGATGTCCTGGCAGCGTGGAGCGGTATTCGCCCCCTTGTTACAGATCCCAAGGCTGCAGATACACAGTCCATCTCCCGAAATCACGTCGTGGATATCAGTGAGAGCGGCCTCATCACTATAGCAGGCATGGCATATTACCTTGTTGTTTGGGTGTGCTTTATATCTAAAGCAGCTTGAGTTAAATTCTCATATCAGAATCCCTTTTAATGCTAAAGAACAGGGACTTTTTTTTTTTTTTTTATGATTCTGAGTAAAATCTTATGCATTGCTTTGCCACATTTATTATAAACAACAGGTGAATTTTGTTATTAATAAGTTGATAAATGTTTAATTATAAGAAAAACAAGGTGTGGTAACCTAGTGAATTATTTATCAATGTATTTGTAGGTGGAAAGTGGACAACCTATCGATCTATGGCAGAAGATACCATAAATGCTGCAGTCAAGACCCACAATTTGAAAGCAGGACCAAGTCGAACAGTTGGGCTTTTCCTTCAAGGGGGCAAAGATTGGAGCCCTACACTCTACATCAGGCTTGTCCAGGATTATGGACTTGAAAGTGAGGTGGGCATGCATTGCCACATCATCTTACTCTTGACCTAATCTCACTGTTGCCAGTAACAGAATCGGCAACCATGTGGCCTCCATGATTTCGAGTTTCCTGTTGCTGGGTTTGTTTCTGTCTGTGTACTGTGGGAGTATGGGAAAAAGCACTTTTTAGGTGCTTTAGTCACCTAAAAAGCAATGCACGTTTTGGTTTCTGTTTTATAATCTGGAGTTTGTTTGGCTTGTTCCTAGCAGACAGGACCTCCCAAATTCTTTCTGTCTCGAGCATAATAAGGAAGGCTGTTCTTCAGATGTGATATCTGGAGCAGAATGAAGCTGAAGCTTCATCAGTCACTGATACAGTAATACATGTGTAGTAGCATTAGTGCTGGCCTAGGCATTCAGAGCCAAAGTATTTTCCTCCCACGAAATCAAAATCTAACACTCTTCTAGGATTTTTAGTTACAGGCTGTAAAAAAAAAAAAAAAACTGACAAGATAAGCATGTACATTGTTTTGCTTTGTACCTAGAAGCTATTGATATTCAGAGAACCTGCCTGATGCAGTTTTGTTTCCTTAGGTGGCCCAGCATCTTGCTGCCACCTATGGTGACAAGGCTTTTGAGGTGGCCAAAATGGCAAGTGTGACGGGAAAGCGGTGGCCCATTGTTGGCGTGCGTCTTGTGTCAGAATTTCCATACATTGAAGCAGAGGTACGTGAATGGCCATATGGAAATTTCCTGTCTGCCAGGGGATACCTTTCATCTGTTTACTTTTCATCCTCTTTAGAAATAATATATAGCTAAGTTTTAATGTGCATACATCAGCTAAAACCTGGAGTAAAACGTCTGCCCAGCACAGTTCCTTTCATTTCGAAAATTTTAATTTCAACTCTGAAGTGATATTGATAGTGGTAACAATAATAATAGAAAATATGGATTTCTTTCTCCTCCGTGGAGCTAGCTCAAATCTTACTGATTCACAGTTGTTTGCACCTTTTGAGAACTTGTAGCTCCTCAAGTTTGTACCACTCACGCACTGCCTGATGCCATATCTTGACTTGACACTTTATATTCATTTATAATTCACTACACTTTAAAAACATGGGTGTCCAATAAGCATTTTGTTGTTGATTGAAGGCAAGACTTCTGTCATCTGATTACTCTGAGACAGAAAACTTTGGATAGCCAAAAGAGATGAGATCATAACTTTTTAAAAATATCTTTATTGGACTATAATTGCTTTACAGTGTTGTGTTAGTTTCTGTTGTATAACAAAGTGAATCAGCTATATGCATACGTATATCCCCATATCTCCTCCCTACTCAGCTATGTAAATTAACATCCATGTCATGTATGAACAACGAGGTGATTACTGTGGATGGTAAATGAAAAGTGATGCAATTTACATGTTTGCACCAGGTTCTATTCAAGGAGAAGGCATAAACTCTTATCCAAATTGTCCCAATTTCCAAATCTTCTTTGGCAGGCAGATGGGGAACTTCTATGATGTCACTATGTATCATGCCTGCTAAAGAACCAGAGTATGTAAAGAAAAAGGTCACTTTTCCTAAGCATGAATTTTTAAGTGAAGCTTTATTCCCCCTTTTTAAAAAAGGCCTAAATTAATAATTTTACTTGAATTCAAACTCAGGTGAAATATGGGATTAAGGAGTATGCCTGCACTGCAGTGGATATGGTTTCACGTCGTACTCGCCTGGCCTTTCTAAATGTCCAGGCAGCAGAGGAGGCCCTACCCAGGATTGTTGAACTGATGGGCAGAGAACTGAGCTGGGGTGATTCTAAAAAAAAGGTATTGTATAGAAGTCTTTAAAACCAGTTTCCATTATAGACATGCAATGTCTTAATCTGTTAGTAGAGGCTAGCATAGTTTTTGATGGTGACTTTAGATTGCCTTCCAGTTTCTGTGTGTGTGTGTTTAATATTGCTAGGCCTTAGGAAACTGGAAAGATATTCTTGTAACAAATATCTTGTTTTAACAAATTCTTGTGACAAACATCCTTATAACCAAATATTCTTCCTGGTTGTTTTTGGAAAATCCCTTATAGAAAAATGTTCTCAAGTTTGTGGTCGTAATTCCTGAAAAAGTAAGATAGTAACAATTGTGGGTAGAACCTTTTCTGGTTTTCATTGAAAACATTATTAGAATGTATTCTACAGTGAAATTCACACTCCTGCAAGGTTGCCTTTGGTAGGAAACTGTGGTTTTATGGCCTGACCACCAAATGCTTATTGATTTGTGTCATTTGAAATTTTATATTTATATCCAAATTAAAAAAAGAAAGTCAGCGATACTCAGATGCCCACATATACAGCCCTGGGCTTCTTGTAATAAACAGAAGACCGTCATGATTTTTAATTAAACCAAACTATTGTGATGCGCAGAGGCATTTTCATGTATTTATTCAGAAAATACTCTGTGTTCATTGGTTTAGTTCCTGCCTTCCCCGCAAGTCTTTCTTGAACCCATTCCATGTAGGCTCTTTCATGGCCACTTTGCTGTAGTGGCTCTGGTCACACTCCCCAGGTACCTTCATGTTGCTCAACGTGCTTGTCAGCTCTCGTCATCCTTTTACTCAACCAGTTAGTGGCCTTGACACAGTTGATTCCTCCCTCCTTCCTGAACACCACCTGTCTTAGTCTACTCAAGCTGCTATAACAGGACACCACAGGCGGGGTGGCTTAAATAAGACATTTATTTCTCACAGTTCTGAGGCTGGAAATCTGAGATCAGAGTGCCAGGTGAGATGGCTGGGTTCTGGCGAGAGCCTTCCTCCTGGCTTGGAAACGGATGCCTTCTGGGGGACACAGAGAGACAGAGAGAGCTCTTGCTGAGGGTGCTAATCCCAATGAGGTTTATCTAAAGCTAGTTACCTCCCCAAAGCCCCATCTCCGAATCCCATCACATTGGAGGTTAGGCTGTCAACATATGAATTTAGGGGGACACAACTCAGTCCACAGCACCATCTCTCTCAGATCTCCTCCTGCCTTCCTCAAACTACTGCCATTACTGACCTCTCCATGTCGTAAATACCTATTCCACTCTTCGGTTGCTTGGGCCTAAATCTTATGTTGATACTTGATCTAAGCCCATCAGCAAACCTTATCATACTTGTCTTCAAATAATGGCTTGAGTTCAACCCTTTCTTAACTGCTGTCACCCTGATTCAGGCTATCAGCATCTCCTACATGGGTTATTATAACAGGAGCCCTCTGTAATCTGGCCACCACCTTTCTGATCCCCCTCATTTTTCTTCCCATTTATTCACTCTCTCCAGCCCACAGGTTGAGTTGCTTTTCTTTATTCAAGCCCTACTGATCCATCTCCCTGGAAGTCCTCATGGCCTACTCCCTCACTTCCTCCTGGTCTCCACTCCAGGGAGGTCTCTCTTCACTGGACTGAATAAAAGAGTAGCCCCCAATCCGAATGGCATCTTCTACTCCTTCCTTTATTTTTCTCTTTAGCATCAATTCTCATTTGACATACCAAGCATTTAGTTTATTTACTGTCAGCCTCACCTCCCGGAAGTAAGCTTCCCAAAGGAAGGGATGTGATCTGTTTTGTTTCTGTACCCTCAGTGCCTGGCATATAAAAGGCCCTAAATAGTATGTATTGAACGAGTGAATGAACATTATTGAGCATGTATGTCACATGCTGAAGGTGTAAGGAAGGACCGGGCATAGGTCTTGTCCTTAAAGCGTTTTCAATGTAGTGGAGATTCCTGAAGATGGTTACATATTTGTCACCTGGGAATGGTAGGGAGAAAGGCAGATTTTCAGGCTTGACTATCAGAGTCTTCAGGGGTGAAACCATGGCCCTACATTTAACATTTCCTCCTCCAGTAATTTTAATGCCATGTATGTAGTGTACTGATGGTAGAAATCACTGTTTGAAAAGAGTTCCTTAATCCTATCACAACTGTCAGGCATAACCTTTACCCTCCTTTTATAGTTGAGGAAACGGGCTTAGGGAGAAAGTCCCTGTGAGAGTTCATACAACTAGTAGGCTGTGGAACTGGGATTGAAACCAGGTGTTCTGATCCCAGGGCATTACCCTTTTCCCACCCCACCCTGTTGCCTCTGCATTGGCCGGACTGGTTTATAGCTCTTCCTGTTTTGAGTTTTGGTTTGGCCAATTAAAGCTATATACTGGGGAGTGGTGGTGGTGTGATGAATTGGGAGACTGGGATTGACATGTATACACTAATATGTATAAAATAGGTAACTAATAAGAACCTGCTGTATAAATAAAATAAAATTCAATAAATAAATAAATAAAGCTATATACTGAGGCAACACAAGAATGAAACTTACTCTTGTGTTACTGCCAATCATTTTTACCATATAGAAGGACAGGCAATAATGTGTTCCTGTAAAAATTATGGTTGAAATGATCTGAATATGCAGGAAGGTACTTTGTGCCAGGAATTCAGGCTGTAGGAGGTAAGAAGGAGGAAGAAAATTCTGTAAACTGCTTGTGTTCAGCCCTCCCGAGGAAACTAGATTTAACTTCAGTTTAGATTTTATGAGCAGATTTATGTACTCAGCAATATTCTCCCATCCCCCTTAAAAAACAAAATAACAGAAATAAAAGACCTAAAGTTATTACTCAGTATCTGAGACATAGGAGTATTAATGAGAACTGTGGACAGTCTAGAGAGAACAAAGGAGAGGGAAAAAAGAATTAAAGGTTAGAAAGCTGGAATTCTGAGAAAAGGTTAAAAGCATTGGGATTACTTAACCTGCAAAAGTGAAAGAGGAACAAGGTGATAAATAACTCTCTGTAGATGAATTGTGGTTGTTTTTACCAGTCAGTACTTAATGAGTGACTTGTATACTGAGCATTATACCAAATATTTTAGGAGAATAATAAATAGCTCATAGTTTCAGGGATCTTCAAATTTAATTGAGTGGTTACAACACATGTATACCTCAGAAAGGTGTGTATATTTTCCAAAATTTATAGAAAGATTTAGAGAACTGTTACTCAAGACCAAAGGCAGCCAACTTGGAAGAAATGGTCAGAGAGGAAGGCGTTGTTGTCTAGGGGACTTGGGGACTGACAGAGGAGTTGGTGAAGACATTTAGAGAATGTGTCATTGTCAAGTTGTGTTTTACACAATTATATAAATTAATACATAATTATAAATAAATATCAATATATAACATCAGTGAAAAGATGACTACATGGTCAAAAGAGTTTGGGAAATTCTGAGTTAAACAAATGAAACCATTTTCTTTAATGCAGATAATTTGGTGCCTTTAAAATGCTTATGTGCATTGTCAGTTTCCAAAAGACAATTTATTTGGAGACAGACCCAACTCTCACTTGTTGGAAGGGCTTGTAGCAAGGGAAACTAGGATTGCTTTAGGATGTATTTTGGGAAATACTGCCGTATTATTTGGTAAGGTAGACTTTATAATCTTCAGACAAAACATGCATTTCATTGAGAAACTTTAAAGAGAAAACCACTCGAGTAGATTGAGGGTGTTTCACAAAAAGAAATTATTTCAAAATTGATTCCAGCAAGGAGAATAAAGGGGAAGCAAGTGAAGAAATGGAGTGACTATGGACAAAGCAAGCTAATAAGCACCAAATATCAAACAGATGGAAGATACGTACTCAACAATGAAAGGGTATCCAGGACTAATAAGGATGTGTATGAACAGTGTCAGGAATTGGCTGAGTGTTGGCAAAAATGCTAAAAACATCAAAGATAACTGCTAAAAATGGAAAAGAGGGGCTTCCCTGGTGGCGCAGTGGTTGAGAGTCCGCCTGCCGATGCAGGGGACACGGGTTGGCGCCCCGGTCTGGGAGGATCCCACATGCCGTGGAGTGGCTGGGCCCGTGAGCCATGGCCGCTGAGCCTGCGCGTCCGGAGCTTGTGCTTCGCAACGGGAGAGGCCACAACAGGGAGAGGCCCGTGTACCGCAAAAAAAAAAAAAAGGAAAAGAATGCAAGTAAGGCCTAACCTAGGTCGTTGCTCAAGGTGAGTAGCAACAAATCCTTGACTGCCGGAGAAGGGAGAGAACCTTTCAACTCATAGTTTAATACCAATTTGTTTTTCTTTTTTTCCTTTTTGTCAAGGAGAATGATTTTCATTGTGAGTAGAGCAAAATAAATATTGGTAAGAGGAAATAGACATTCAAATAGGAGGCTGCTCTAAATGAGTTTGTATGCCAACCCAGAAATGTTATACTTCAGGGTACTCAGAGAATTTGCAGATGGGACTTATTTAACTACTGTTGAGTTTTAAAATATTATGGCAATATGGCAAATAGGAAGAGCACCAGAAGACAGAAGGTAGTGCAAATGTAGTGCCGCATTCCAAAAAGGGAGAAGGGGGGGAAATATAGTTCGTAACCTATACATTAGTGGTCTTGGCATTGGTCTTGGGCAGTTTTCTAGGTTATGACATTTTAAGTTTGTTTTATCAGCATTTAGCAAGAAGTAGTGATCACTGGAAGGGAGTAAGAAATCATTTCAGACATATTTTCTTTTCAGAAAGAGCAACAAGTTTGTTAGATCGAGGAAATGTTATAGACATAATGTATTCGGATTCCATGAAGCATTTTATGAAGCCCCGTGTGATATCTTCTAAAATTGGTGGATTTGTAACCAGTCAAATGATCACTGTCCTCAGAAGAGGTCTTTGATAGCAGGCCATGAGGATTCTGTCTTTGGTCTTGACCTAGTCTACTGTGGTTCAAGTGCCTAGATTACGACATTGATGGCATGCATCTTTGGTGTACCTGTAAGGAACTGGAGGGAGAGTGAATGTTTGGTGACAACTTGAAGCAATGGGTGAGATTACATTAGGTATAATTTAATAGACATAAATGGCAAACCTTGCATTAGGTAGAAAAACAACTCCATCCATTCATGATAGATTTGACAAGACTTTAACAGTAGCACATGCAA
Organism: Physeter macrocephalus; assembly: GCF_002837175.3. NCBI lineage: Eukaryota > Metazoa > Chordata > Mammalia > Artiodactyla > Physeteridae > Physeter > Physeter macrocephalus. The sequence continues at coordinate 62,962,128 of NC_041215.1, forward strand.
AAAAGAAATATGATTTTCGTTAACTGTGAATGCACAGCAGGTAACAGTGGATCATGGCTGCCCCCAAATGCAATTACAGTCTTAGGCTGCCTAATAGAAATCATATCTCTAGATTGATGAAGCTGATAGTTACTTCTTTCTAGGTACTTGCCAGATCTCTGCTGGAGTATTATGTTGTGTTCTGATCATTTTATTATATGACAGACTAGTTGTGGTTTGGGAGAAATTATTCAGCATGGTGATGGGATTTAAAATCATGTCTCATGCAGGAGAGTAGTTCTAGACTTAAAGAAAATTCTTAAAGAGGAAAGCTCTATCCTTAGATATTTGTTGTGGTGTGATACAGGAAAAAAAAACTTAGACTTTATAAAACATTACTGTAAGGGGAGGGGGTGGTGGTGGGATGAATTGGGAGATTGGGATTGACATATATACACTAATATGTATAAAATAGGTAACTAATAAGAACCTGCTGTATAAAAAATAAATAAAATAAAATTCAAATATTAAAAAAAGATAAAGAAGAAATTACAAACTGTGTATTACCCCACCATTTTGCATGTCCTTACATTGCATTTCCACATATTTATATATGTACATACTGTATCTTGAAGATAAAGCTTGGATCCTACTCTACAAAGTATATATATATATATATATATATATATGTGTATAACAGAGTCACTTTGCTGTACAGAAGAAATTAACACAACATTGTAAATCAACTATACTTCAATAAAATTAAAAAAAAATAAACTCTCACTTTCCTTCCATGGAATTTCATTGAAAACAACCCCTCCCAACTTAAAAACAAACAAACAAAAATTACTGTAAGAAAGTTGCACTAGTCCCAAACAAATTCTAAGAATTGCAGAGATTGGTTTAATCTCAGCATAAATATTTTTAGCAGTTGGAGTCTTCCCTTTATGGGCTGCTTTCAGTGGAATTGAGTTACCTCCCTATTGCTAGAGATCTTCTTTAGATGGAGACCTCATGCTTCTATTTTTGGAACGTTGTAAGGGAAATGTGGGGTTAGGGAGGTACTTTGGGTGACTTCTAGGGAAAAAAGCCCTTTCAGCTTTAAATTCCATGATTCCTTGCTTGATATGGAGTATGGATAAATTACATAGGTAATAAAGGGACGTGACTTAGGAAGAGCTCGTTCTTGGAGGGAAGTATCAGAGATGCCACTTCCAAGGAGATGAACGTTGAACCAGTTTTATAGAAAATGACTGGGCAAAATTGGTGCAATAGAAGAATAATTTTATTTATAACTATTGGATTTTCCTGTGTGAAGAGAGTAATCTGCCAGTGAAGAATGCCCTTGGTGACTTCAAAGGCAAGTTTTATGTATACCTTATATATCATGTATATGTGTGTGAGTAATAAAATAAATATTTTATGTTATATATAATAAAATAAATATATAATATAATAAACATATAAAATAAAATAAAATTCCTACTGTTCTTACATAGCAAAATGAAAAGTTAGAAATGCTAAAAAGTTCTCTCAGCTAATATATATATATAAATGTTTTAAAATATATATGTCTCCTAAGAGAAAGGAAAGTAGGAAGGGAATAATCTCAGAAAAACATTTATCTTCCAAAGAAAAAGGAGCAAAGGGACTTGTCACTGACATAAACAAAGAAATATAAACACATATCCTGCAAGAGTATGTGCCATTGTTTTATTTTCCTTGTTTCATTTTGCACTGGCACTATTCTGCAGGCCAGAATTTGGGTCTACAAATTGATTTAGTCAGATCCTTTGAGGGGAAGTCTGAGGAATTTAAGACTTGTGTTCATAAGCATTTTCTATGTTATACTGTATAACAATTTCAGAAGCTCACTGGTCTGCCATAGCAAGCACTTTTCACTCATATTACCTGAAGGCTGCATGTTAGCTTCTGTGTCTCTTCTTCATATTTCAGATTGGCTTCAGATCTCTCTGATTCATGCCCTTCTTATGGTACAGGAGCAAGAGAGGCTAAGCAAAACTGTGCAATTTTGTCTAAAGATTTTGCTCAAAAGTGGCATATATTATATCCATTCATGTGCCATTGGCCAAAGTAAATCACATGTCCAGACTCACATCAATGGGGTTGAGAAGTATACTTATGGGGGGAGAAGTGTGTGTGTGTGTGTGTGTGTGTGTGTGTGTGTGTATGAGAGGAAAGAGATATTTGTGAACAATATACAGCACAATAGAGTCATTTTGGAAGTTCTTAGTTTGGAGACTGGCGTGATGAAATCTAAGAAAGACAGTGTTCTCAGCAATAGGTAGTATCAGTTGAGGCCGAGATCATTGAAAACAGGAAGAGTAACTATTCAATAGAATAGCTTGTTTCTTCTCCTGACTCTGTAACTTCCACCCAACTACCAGCATCCCAGTGACAAAATTTTAGAATTAGTTAACCCCATGATGTCTGTCTTGGTACTGCATGCCACATTATAATCGTTGTTCAAGTCCTGGATGTCTTCTTCACTTTTAATTGCTCTTTTGTCACCAAATCACCCATAGATTTTGCTAGTCAATACTGTGGAAGAATATTCAGCAGTAAAAAGAAACAAAATATTAAAACATGCAACAACATGAATGACTCTCAGAATTGTCATGCTATATGAAAGTAGTCAAACACAGAAGACTACAAACTATATGAACACTTTCATATGAAATTCTAGAAAAGGCAAAACTCTGGTGACAAAATCAGATCAGTGGCCTGGGGCTAGAGGTCAGGGGCAGGAATCAATTGCAAATGGGAATAAGGAAGCTTTTTAGCGGGATAGAAATGTTCTATATGTTGATCGTGGTGGGATATACATCGAACTGCATACCCAAAATAGGTGAATTTTATTGAATAAAATTACACTTCAGTAAAACTGGAGGAAATAAAAAATTGACCTGGCCAGAAAAATGAAGATGAGCTTTCATTTTAGAAAACCGAGTGGGAAAAAAAAAGGAAGAAAAAAATCAATAATTCTTTCCATAAATCTTTGAACTTTGTGTGTGTCTGTGTTTTAGGAAGAACTTGAAACAGCCAAGAAGTTTCTGTATTATGAAATGGGCTATAAATCTCGATCAGAACAGTTAACAGATCACTCTGAAATTAGCCTACTGCCTTCAGACATTGACAGGTACTTCTAATAAGTTTCTGTATCTCTCTTTTTTTGTCTTCACTTATCTAAGTATATTTTTCCATTATTCAATGTTGTGTTCCAGGTACAAGAAGAGATTTCATAAGTTTGATGCAGACCAAAAAGGCTTTATTACCATTGTTGATGTTCAGCGTGTATTAGAGGTAATATTTTTTTTTGGTTCAATATCTTTGATAGCAGAAGAATATAAAGATTATACTAGATAATTTTTTTCTCATCTAGTGCTTTCTATAAGTAATATTTCTCTCTGAATTTTTGAAAGGCTGGTAACATTGATAAAGTGATACGCATAATTTCTAATGAAACTTCATTATTTTGTGCTTTCCTTTTACTTAGAGTATCAGTGTCCAAATGGATGAAAATACACTACATGAAATTCTGAATGAAGTAGATTTGAATAAAAATGGACAGGTTGAACTCCATGAATTTTTGCAGGTGAGTTGTGGTGAAAGGAAACAAGTGTATTTGCTTTTTATCTCTTGGTCATCAATTTATATTCAGGAATGGATTTTGAAGTCCACACAGTTGTCACCTCATTTTGAAAAAGAAGAAAGCTTGAAGCCAGCAAAGGTTGATATGTCTGCCCTTAAGGATAAGGCTTTACGTGGTGCATGTTCTTTTGCTTTTTATAAGACACATTCTGTTGCGCTGGGCAATTTAGATTAAATCTAAGTTAATTATGGCTTAAAGGACTAAATCAGAAGTGTGCTTTATAAAGAGTATGCCGTGGGATACCACCACCGGACCCTTCTTTACTTCTAATGTGGAAAGTATATTTTTAATCGAGGAAGTTTAAAGAAATCAGAGTTGTATTCATTTGAGAATCATATTCCCTTGGGAAGCCAACATGCGATGATTATATTCTTACAGTAGAATGAACCTGAAAAGCAAAAGAAAGGAAACCTATATTCTGGGGTCAAGACCATGTAATTCAAGCATTTCTATTTCTAATTTTCCACTTACTCAAGGCTCAGTTGTTTAATCATAACCAGGAAGGAAGTAAATTTTGTTACTTTAACTTCATACTGGATGCTACACATCATTCCTAAAAGTTCCTTAAAAGAAAGAAACTCAACAAACCCATACATTATTTGTAACTGTCCATAGGACTCTGCTCTTATGAAGAATGTATTGGTTTCCAAGCAGCCAGGTTTTTTCTGTACTGCTTCTTGGGCAGGTATTTCAAATGAATGCCAGGTCTTGCTTGCACCATGGCAATGATGAATGCTGAACATGAAATAAATTAATGCTGGGGATTTTGGTCAATGTCAGCCCTTTCTTCACTGTGTCAAGTTAAACAAACAAGATCAAGGCAAAGGAAATGGTAATTGTCTCTCTGGAGATGAGCTGCAGATAAGAGCATTGTTGAATCTAAATGCAGAAAATTTTCACAGGTTGTGTCCAGCATTACAAAAAAGAATGTTTAGTTCTTTAGCTTACTGTTTAACTAAGTGGACATTTGAAATTGAGTATAAAACGTATGCTTGGGAATTAGAAACCATTTCATACATTTTTAGTCTGTTTTTTTCTGTGAGAAGAATTTTTTGTCTGTCTCAGGATTTTAGAAAACTTTTCTTCAGATAAATAGTTAATGCTTCATTTCATATATGTAGTAAATAAACAACAGCATTTAGGGTTCAGGACCTGGGGTCTTAGAAACAATGAGTCTAATTTTATGGATATGCTATGTGGTTTGGGTGTTAAGTAATTTTCTTGAGTGCAATAGAGTTAAACAGTAGAAAATAATTTAAACAATCTGCAGGCTTTCTTGTAGAGTCTTTTTAATAAGTGAATATTTCTTGTCCAATTCTAAATGAAAGAGACTATTCATGCTTTTACTAAGTACAAATACACAGTGTAATTTTCAACTTAAAAACGCTGACAATATTTTTTATGAGATATATTCACACCCAAATACTATTTTTTTCTCGTAATATGGTTTCAAGATACATGTAATGTTTGAAGAAGACTCTGAGTTTTTAAAGGTTGGTACATCATACAATGTTTATGGATAAAGAAAAAAAACTCCAGCTCTCTCAGTTTTGTTAGCACTGATAAACTTTGAAAGTCTTTATTGAATCAGAGGCAAGACGATAAACAATCAATTGTTCCATCTGTAGATGTCAGCATTCTTTGTTACACCATTCATCAGATGCCAAGTATGTTTTCAGGGTTTTATTTTATTTTTCATAAAATATTTTCCTTCTCTGAAGATTAAAAGCCCATGTTTATCCCATTAAACACCATTTTGAATATAGACTTTTAAAAATAATCCTCATGGAAGGATCTCTATAGATACTGTATGGTTACATGACTTTATTTTTAGGTTTGGGCTCTAATGACACTTCTGCATGTAGGAGTCCATCTCTAATAAGCAATAGCTTGTGAAACAGCTTTTAATAAGGTCATGAAATTCTGATCCAGCCCCTTGGCAGATGCCTCTGACCCTTATTCAGAGTCTTTTTTAAGAAATGTATTTCTTTAGGCTAAAAACTATAGCCCTAAAAATATTTTGAGGATTTACAGATATATATATTTCTGATGAATGACTAAATCAGTTCTTTAAAAAACAAATAGATAAGAAAGATTGAGGAAGTGAGATCAAGAAAACAGTAAAAACCACATCAACTTGAATAGGAAAAAAAAAATCCCCATGCTGATAATTGCACAGTGCCTTCCAGATTAAAGGCGTTTGCCTGCTGACTGCATGTAATTTCAAGACTAATTCTGATTTTATCCACTGGATAAAAATGAATTAGCTAAAATCTGGGCTGTGGAGTGCTTTTAATTCTTAAGGTAGATCTCTGGGTCCATTTTCAAGGACTTAAATGTAAATTACTTTAAAAAGTCTTTAAGGAATTTGGATTTGGGGGACTTGAAGTTGTCAAGTACAGTAACACTAAAAAAGAGTAGTTAAATATAGGTCACAGTTTGTCTTTGTTCAATCCCTGAGATTCCCTTTTAAGATTTTAAAACGGAATTAAAGATTCAATATTTGAGTTGCTCCAAAAAATATATGCTCTGAGCACATTAAGGGGTAAAAAGTGATGCATTCGATTTGCATTTAAAGGCAGGCTGATTTGCCAGATAGGTGTAGTTTTGGCAGCCGTGGCAAAATACCTGCCCCTTTCCCCCTTTTTGAAATGTTTGAAAATTGTACTCTTCTTAAGTGAGCTGTAGTACCTGCTGCGGGTTTTCCATGGGGGCACTTAATTACCCCTGCCTGCTGCAAAGGTAACCATTAAAATGCCATGGAGAAGGGAGGAAGCTGGCTGGCCTTCTGAATCTGTTGCCTATTTTCTCTTGAAGCTGATGAGTGCTGTTCAAAAAGGAAGGGTGTCTGGAAGCCGGCTTGCTATACTCATGAAAACTGCAGAAGAGAACCTCGACAGAAGAGTTCCTATCCCCGTGGACCGAAGTTGTGGAGGACTGTGAGTCTGAGCAGTAAATCCACAGCCAACAAACATAGGAACAACAAATCATCATGTAACAAACCAGAGATGACTTACACCACTCTAAAATAGTGGATATGGATAGCTGCCTTGGTTTAACACTGGGAAACATTCCAAAGCTTTAGGATGTCAATGTATACCCTTTATTTGTATTTGCCATTCAATCTAGCTTCGTAGAAGTGTATTTTATCTTTTCTTTCTCATTTTCAATGCACACTGGTTTAATGTTTTGCATTTATTTTGTGACCTGTTAGACTGGACATGCTCCCTTTTTGTTTGTTTATTCGTTTAGTCTAAGTCCGTTTTAGAGGCAGAATATTTTGGCAGAAATTGAAAAAAGAAGCTGGAAACATTTCATGATTTGCACAAAGCTCTGGACATTAAGCTTGTGGATAGTATTTGTTCTTAAAAGAAATTGAGTGGGGTGGGACCTATTAAAACAATAGTGTTTCTGGAGACCCCTCAGCCCCTTCTTCCTCCTCCTTGTCTGCCTTCCTCATCCAGACTTTATATCTAGAGCATGACTGGCAAAACTGGAGAAGGAAGAAAAAGTTTAGCTCTGGTTATAGGAGCAAATCTCAGAGAAACTCTGAAAGCTTCCAGAATCACAGGTACAAGATATAAGGATAGCATTGACATTTGCTGGGAGTTACAGTGATAGTTTCATCTCAGCAATTCATTTTTTTTCCCCAGTCACTGCTGGTTTTTCTTTGACTATTACAGTTGCCAGGAAGATCCTTGCTTTTCTTACTTTAAAACCAGCATTTAAGTGGCAAATTGGATACATTGGGATGGGACTACATTTCTCAAATCTTTACAGTAGTAATAAATTTAAGGATTAAAAACCTGTGTTTATATATCCACATATTATAGCACAATTTTCAATCCCCAAATCCTAGATCTTGGAGCATGTGATACTGTCAAACATGACCTATTTTGCTCAGGTTATTGCATCATTTGGGGGCGTGTTTGTAAACAGATAGTAAAAGAGGATAGAAATAGCCTTTAGTTAACTTTAGTTACAATTATTTATAAAAAGCCACAAAATTGCAGTGTTCAAGGTCATTTTAATTGCTTAAAGCCTTTCTCCTTCTGTACTCAATAGAAAAGTTCTCAATCAACCAAAAAGAAATAGAGAAAACCACACTCAGCACACACACATGCGTTCCCCCATCACACACACACACACTCACAGAAAGACAAAACAAGACAAAAAAATCAATCTGCCCATACCACTCTCTATATACTACCAAATGTAAAATAGATAGCTAGTGGAAAGCAGCTGCATAGCACAGGGAGATCAGCTCGGTGCTTTGTGACCACCTAGAGGGGTGGGATAGGGAGGGTGGGAGGGAGATGCAAGAGGGAGGACATACGGGGATATATGTATATGTAGAGTTGATTCACTTTGTCATAAAGCAGAAACTAACACACCATTGTAAAGCAATTTTACTCCAATAAAAATGTTTTAAAAAAATCAATCTGCCCAGAATTTAGTAAATATGTAATATACTGAATTTAAAGGGCCAATTTGGTATGCTTTTACAATAGTTTGGTGGCATTTTAGCCAGTCATCTGAATGTTTATTCATTGTGCTTCCTCTTGTGAAGTTAACTACCTACTTTTTTTTTTTTTTTTAAGATCACGTTGTGTATGAAATAGGAAATGTGACCCTTTAATGTCAGGTTTTCATTGTGCAGACTCGAGATCTTAATTTTTCAAACTGGCACATAAACACTTTTGTGCTATCATTTCTATATATGTCAACATTGTAGAATATCTTTATGCCTCATTCACGTGGGGTATGAGCCTGTCTGCCATAATATACACACTGGAGGTTCACTCACCTAAGCCCCTACCCCTACCTCTGAAATAAACAGTGAAGATAGCACCTTAACTCATTTTGCTTTTAAATGAAGTTTAGACTTGCCACTTCCTAAAGGAAAACCTAAAACAGAGAAAGTGACCTCCCAGGTATCACTGTGAAGTTTTTTCTTTTAAGGTGTGAAGTTTTTTTTTACACTGGTTTCTTCCTTCCTTTCTTCCTCCCTCCCTCTATCCCTCCCTCCCTTCCTTTCCTTCTTTCTTTCTTTCTTTTTTTAATAATAGAAGCACGTGGCTTTGTAACTTAGTGTTTTTCTATCAAGACAATAACTTCACTGTTTAGAGCCCGGTGACCCTTAATAGATAGAAGAGCTGTCCCTTAAACATCAGAGATGATGTACCAAAATACTGTACATTTGTGCTCTCTCTCTTTCTCTCTCTCCTTTTCTAGTTAAATCAAGACAACGATGACTTGTATCCTCCCTGAATCCATTACAGTAGGGACCAGGCTTATAACCTGACTGGCCTGGGCAGAGCTATATTTGAAAAGAGGCCTTGTTTCTGCATGCTTTTTTATGAGTGAAGAAGTTCCTTTGAGGACAAAGAAAAATGCACTTTTCTTCTTTTGAGCACATCTGCTTTTGCTTAAAATCTGCTAATTCTAAAACATACGCTCCTTCACCGATCCCAGAGACTCATCTTGGAAACGAGCTGGTTCCAAGTCTTTACTGTGAATAAAGCACCCCTGCATTTTTGTGTAAGTTCTTAATTAAACCTGTACAGCTTCTTTACCTGATTTCAGAAAAGGAGAGAAGAAATGGGGGGGGGCGGCGGGGGAGGTGTGAGTGTGATTCAAAATCTATTCCAAGCACAAAAGAATTATTTTCTTTTTGTATAAACATGGTATCAGCTGATTCTGTTGGGGTGGGTGTGAGGTGTGTAGAGATTGTCTTTTATCAAGTGATTTATTTAAAGAGGCTTTATTAAGGGGATTCAGGTGAAGGAACCCCCATCTGTGGTGGAGAGCTGGATGCTCCTTTCAGTAGCCCTTCCCACAGTCGTAACAATAGTGATAACGCTGGATTATTTGTTAAGCCAAGGTTGTCTGCCTCATATCCTTCATGCTGCTGCAACATTCTTGCTTTCAATCAATTTCTACTGAGTGTAACTTTAGGATTTCTACTACTAAATGCATGCTCCCTGTTTTGCTTTAGTTTCTAGCTTTGTTTTGTCTTTTTCAAAATATATGTAGCTTACTCCTTTGTACAACAGAAATTTCATTCTTTTACTAAACATACTGTAAGAATGATCATTGATCTTATTTCCTTTTTTATGTTTTTGTAAAGATTTTTGGCATATGAATGTAATAATATTGAAGTCATCGATGCTAACAACTTGAACTGTTTTGCATTATGTCAATCCTTTTTAGGGAGTAAAAGAGCCCTACTGTGCTTTTAAAGAATATCAAGTATAAACCCAGTACTGGAGTCGATATACACACTGCATGTTTTCATATATGGCATTTTTTATGTATTGTGTTGGGTTATTGTTCCAGATTGGACTCTTAAATAGTATGTTTGAGGCTGGGTTGTCATTTTTATAACTGTCTTGGTGTTTTATCACCATTATTTATTACTCTTGATACACAGAATGAGCTGCATGCATTTATAGAGCAATAAGAGGATGTATTTAATGTGCCTTGTTTTTAACTGAATAAGAACTGAAAGCATGAATCAATAAAACTGATTAAAATGGGCCGTTTACTGGCATTTTGATGTTACTTGCAGTCAGAGAAATAACTTTGATTACTGTTGAAGTTTAAAAAGTTTGAAAATATCTTCACAAACTGTATTTTTAATTGCACTCACACATTAATTATTTTCACTTGCAATTTTGTAATTTTATCTCGAAAGTGAATCCCTGCATAGACCAATGCAATTTTATGAGACTGCCAGGTTTATTTGTATTAATTTGTTGCTGGAGGCTTTAGGGCACGACTTCTGTATCTGTGCAATCCTATTCTAAAATTACATTCATCCTATTCAACTCTGTTGAATTTTTTTCCTCTCTTTCTTTTTTTTTTTTTTTTTTTTTGTCAACCAGAGCCTTTCAGCCTCAGCGTTTCCAGGCACACTGATGAATTTTATCATAAGTAAAATCAATAGAAATGAATGGGAAAGATTACATAATCCATTTTGATCATCTTACATGTCAAGTTAGTGTAGGGTTGCCAAGTGTTGATAAATGCTCTGACAGAAAAAATGCTATATATTTTCATTGTCAGTAAATCAGTAAAGCTGTTACCAGTTTTAACACAAATTTTATAATGCCTATGTTATTTTATATGTTTTAATTTACACATGTATACGGAACTTCGTCTCCATTTGTGGTTTAGAAGTGCTGCCTCTTGGTTTTGCGTGCTCAAAGGCCTGTGTGAGCTTCTGAAGTTTCTTTGAAATTGTATAGAATAACCCAGAGCACTGGCCCCCAGACCGACTTGGAACAATGAACTGTTTGTTCAATGCCTGGAAAAAAATATATAGCAGCTCAAAACATTGTTCATTGATTTAGCTTATCAAATTTTATAGCACTTTAAAATTTGTCAAAAAAATACATCGCTCCCAGTTTTCAAAATTTATGGTAATGAATTTATGGTAATCAAAGAAAGAGAAATGGACACTCACATCGACATTTTGCAGTCTTGGTCAACACTGCATTATCACTGGTGGCAGATTTCACCTGATGACATTTGACTTAGGAAGGAAACAGACCACAGAAGTTTTAAATTGTTCTGGCACCCTCATAACGAGAGTTATTTCTGTATAGGAGATGGAGTTGATGAGCCTTCTGTGCTTGTACTTTGTATTTTAGGTGTCTAATTAGCTACCACACTTGTGAAATACGTGCACACAAGGTGAGGTATGTGAGCCATGATGACACCAGAGATAGTCCTGCAGGTCCTGTGCTGAGAAGGCAGTGGGGCCTTGTCAAAAATCAATAAATACCTTGGCATTTTGTTAAATGCTTGATCCAGAACAGTAAAATTTATTTGATCTAAACAAAATACCACTTTTGCGAAATGATCGGGGCTATCTTCCTTCTCCACATGCGGCATCGAATTGCGTTGCTTAGCAAACCATACCATCGGTTCCCTGCTAGTTCCCCATATTCACACTGGGGTTGCTTGAAACTATGTCGGTTAAGGTGCGTATCCTGTAGTCGTAGATAATATATCATGTTTCAGTGGAAGAGATGGGAGGATTGAGTGTCACTTGGATAGTAGAGCATGGCACGTGGTACAACTGGTTCCACCCGCTTCTGAGCCCTTCAAGCCCACCTTGTTGTGTCTGAAGCAGAATCTGCTGTCATTCTCCAGGTACAGTGACTCCTGTAGAGCCCGGGCTTGCTCCTTCACTGGCTGCTAGCTTTCCTTCGGTGTGGTGTTTCAAGGAGTTGGGAAGTGGAAAAGTATTTTTTTCTTTTCTTTTGGCCTTGGTGCCTATTAAAAAACAGTTTCGGTAAAGTAGAATCTTGAATTGGAGGCTGCTTTTTCTTCATGGTCATAGGATTTCTTTATCCAGCCTCATACTATAAAACTGGCTCTAACTTTTTGGTGATTTCTTTTAAAAATCTAATGTAGGCATATCTGATTTTGATTTAAAAGCTACCTTCCTCTGTTTGTCTAAGCGATGTAAATGTAACGAGTCGATCAACATATCACTTTCCTTTAACCTGACCTTAACGCCCTCTTTTAAGCAAGCAGTTTCCTCTCTACTCCCTCCTTCCTTCAAAGGTCTTAGAGTAAATAGCTGCTGCTTCTCCCTTTTAATTTGTTGCTTGTTAGATTTTCTCTTCTTTGCTTAAAATCAATTTTTTTTGTTGTTTTTCATCCCCATCGTTAATTGATTTACAGTTCATTTTTATGCATACAGAGTTTTTCCTATCCAAGTTAAGAAGCTGTAAATCTTAGATCCGTTGAAATGACAGTGAGAAATATTTCATTTTATCCCATGAATCATTTGCCATCCTTATTGCAGAAAAATGGCAAAATTATGGTGCACCAGGTTTTCATAAATTACTCTGCCCTCCCTACCCTCGCAGCCCCGGCCCCAGTTCATTTCATTATTTGTTTGGAAAGACTGTAAGAGTCAGAATCCAGACACTTGTGGTAAACAATTCTGATTTTACAGCAGGCTAATCAAAATTACATAACATCACAAATTAATTCCTCTGGTACTGTGAAGAATTTAATTCATGTACAAAATATATCATCTGTTTTATAACTCAAAAATAGCTTGATATTAAAGTACATTCTGTGATTTGCTAGTCTAACAAAAGGAGAAGAGTGCCAAATTCTTTAAATAATGTATATAATTTTCATTGGGTTTCATATGTCAAAGTAGTCATTTATGTCCTGAAAGGTGTGTGCTTTGCACTGTGTGTTTGAACACTATTAAAAAATCATGGCTTCCTCCAAAAAGGACAAATCATAGGTTTGCATTTCACATACGACCTGGAATGAAATATCTTATATGGAGACTCCTTCCTCCTGCCCTTAGGAATATCCTCAAAAGTAACGATTAACATATTTCTAAAGATAAATATTTTTTAAAAAGCAGTGAATGAAAGCAGTTCCTATAATGTTATAACATTGCCAAATGTACAGATTTGTCTGTGGATTTTCATCTCTATTTTATTATCAGATCTTTTAAGGAACCCTGGTCAGTTAGTTATACAATTGAAAAAGTCAAGTTTATCCTGATAAATATATTCGTCATAGTGAGCTGCTAAACTGTTTTCAAAATGGGCCATTTTTTAAATGGAGCTTATCCAGCTTGATCCATGCTTTAAGCAGCACTGAACCATTAAATAAAAACCTGGGACAAAATGCCTTTGAAAAGGGTTAATTAGCTTTAATATTGATTTATTCCGTATAGGACGCTAATAGACTAGAACATTTATTTCTGTTTTGGATCATTAAAAACTGGCTTTCGTTCTTGAACAATTTGTTTCTAATAAATAAAAATTAGACCAATTAGAGTAGTTTGAGTATAACCTACAATACATGATGCACTTTTTAAGAAAACAAAAACCGGATCACTTATTTCACAATTCATTGCCATTCCATCAGACACAGGGTCCGCAAAATACGAGATCATTAAGCTCAAGACAGAAGTATTTCTACTTTAACCCCAAAAAGGGAGAGGGGGTTAACGTAGGACAGAAAACTCCCTAAAGCTAAATTGGCACATGCTGTTCCTGGCGTTGCTTTTCTCTAACACTAGGATTTGCTCCCATCTTCTCCATTCATTGGCTTTACCCTTGGAAAATATTACTGTATCGAAAAAGTTTACGCCCGGCCAAGGTGCTTGCCTATCTGCAGGGGATGCCGTCCTTCCTGTGCTGAGTTTTTGTTCTAATGCTGCCCTCTAATGGATACCAAATTATTTCATTAGACCCAGAACAAAAGTAAATTTTCAGCTTCTTCGAGCTCCTCCTGCCCTAGCCCATCACACTCTGAAATTGTGATCTGATCATTTTTCCTCCTGTCCAAGCGTTGGTACAGGAGACATTCGTGAAGATTGCATGGAGTCACCCTGGCCAAAGTTGCATTCCTCTTCCGGGCAGTAGCGGGGCAGCCATGCTGATTTGTGCTCTATCAAACTTTCCTTTTTTCTCAGCCAGCAGTTGGAAAGAATTGATGTTCTGGGGGGACGTAAAAATGAGGAATTAAAACAGTGTAAGTGCTGTATTAAGATGATATGCTGTATGTTTTATCAGCCACTGGCACCTAGTTCAAAAGACAAAAAAATTAGCAGCAGTGGTTTGGGAATAGGCCTGTGTATGGGGTGGATATCAAATTCATACATGAAGAATATCAGCACTTTTCACATGCTGCTTCCTGACACCCATTGCTAGAGCTGAAAACTATCTCTATTGTCCAGTTTGATTGCTTGAATCAAACTGATTTACAGCAAATCCATCTGAGCTTTGATAAATCTATTACAGTTTCATTTCACTGATTTCATTAACGTGAATAAAACCAGCCATGCTTTCTGCATAACTGCCTTTTAATGGCTTGGCCCTGTCACCTGCCTGAATATTAATCCCCCTGACTTATTGCTCCACAGAGGGAATGAGTAATGGGTATTTGAATGTGATCAGCACAGTACAATGCAATTAAGGAAGCAGTACTGTTCTGTGCCTTTAATCCTGAACTAATTTGAATTGCAGTTTGATAGCACAGTGAATCCTGCATAATTATGTAGGGTGCATATTAAACTCTGTGACAAACCGGAGAAGCTTTTAACCATCACAGCTATGGTAGACAGGGGAAGGCCAGAGGCAGAGAGCCCACTATTGGACTGAGGGCTCAATTAATGGAAAACCTTCAGCAGGGAAAGCTTAGAGAGCAACAGATCTTGGAACACAAAGTGTTGACTTGTTTTAAATCGATTTTATTTTACTAGGATTTGGGCTTTCAGGGTTTCCTTTGAGTTTTCAAGGTAGCCAGGGGAAAACTGTTCCCTAACAAAACTTTGTATTCCCTCAGTGCGTTCAGCAGTTAGAAAACAGCAGCCGTAATAATTTGCAGCTTCTTAGCCTCTTAAGTATCCAGTTATTTGGTCCTCTACAGTTCCACAAATGGTACAGTCAGATCAGGACCAAAACTTATAATTGGTGAGCTGGAAAAAAAAATGCATTCACACACACACACATGCACACACACACACACGTAAAACTGTTTAGAATGTTCCCACTTAAAATATCCTCTTTCTCTCGAAGTTTGAAAATCATTTGATCAGAAGTCAGGCTTCCCTGAAATGTACATATTATATGATGGTCGATTATTTACTGTGCTATATAGATGTTTTTTACTCTATATTAGTGCTAGGGATTTTTTAAAAACCGTTAAAACAACATAACACAAATATTCTGTATACTTTGGGTCTTTTGTGAATATATTGGCAGTTGATCTGCATGATGACTTAAGAGTTTGTTTGTTTTTAATCCAAAATATAACTCCTGGCTGTTGCAGAAAATGAAGGGTCAGAAATAAAGACAATATCACCCCTACCTTGTGGCCCTCCTTGCTACAGTTAGTATCACATCTGAGTAAAAATAAGAAAATGAGATGTATTAACTTATGATGTCCCAAGTTGGTCCTGCAATGGGATATAACCATAAAAGGTCAGAAATGACTAATTTTCTGCTGTTAGGGCATTTAAGGTAAACAATCAATATCATACTTTTAACGCACATTATTATCCAAATAAAAATGACATCTTGATTCTATGGAACTATTTTTATGTAGTACTCTAACGTCACTTTGCCACAGTAGCTCTGATACTTAAATGCTTTGTGGATGGAATAGAAAATAATAAATAAGGAGGTGGCTTTTACTTAAATAGTAGGAGGCAGGACAATTACATTCAGAGGAAACGTGTTCTGGAAAAAAACCCAGAACTGTTTTTACTACGATCCATTCAATGCTTGTTTAAACTTCAGAGTTTATTTTTGTGTCACGTAACTTATTTATCGATACAGCTGATGGCTGATACACCTACTGAAGTTTTAGGAAATTTGGGTACATGGAGATGTATGTTTGAGGAAAATACTAGCACTATATATTCTAAAATAATAAATAAATGAAAAGGTATTTTTTGCTATCCAATTGGTAATGTAGATTTAATCTGGCAAATCGTTATCCAAAATAAACTAAATGTAAAATGCATCAACTAAAATGAAGTTGGGGGAGGAGTGACTTCCCTAAGGGTGTACAATAATATTAGCAGGATTACAGACCTTTAATTTTTTCAATCTAATCGAATCCAGTAGAATTACTGTAGATTCTTAAGAGTCACCATATCCTGCTGGGCTACTCTAATCTAAATATTGCTAGTGAACCTTGTTTTTGAAAAAATACATTGGAAAAAGCTACATTGAGCCTCTTTCCATAATCAGTTTACATTATGTTGCACACTAACTGTTGATTACATTTTCCAGAGATGGATTATTTCCCTTATGCTACCTGAAATGATTTTTTCAACAATAGTATTCAACTCTGGTTTAAATAAAATAATTTTGTTTTATAGCCTCAAAAAAACATAAATCATCCGTGAGAATAGATAAAAGTATAAAGAAACTGGAAAGAAAAGCACCCTAGAATTAACATGAAAACACTTTCTGGGAGACTGTTTTTTGTAAATTAAAGCAAGTAATTGAATATATGGCACTCCAAAAAAATGAAGTATTTGAAAGCTGTGCAAAATGCAGCATACGTTCTGTTACTGAAACTGCTGTAAGTCAATAAAAAAATACAAATTATGTTTGAAATCATACTTTTAAGAGTTTAGCCTTTGATTTATGTATCTTACGAGGTTACTTTTGCATAAGGAAATAGTAATCTAATTTTATGGGTATTTTACAAAGACTTCTGAGATGCTCACTTTATTTCATTCATTTATGTTAAAAATATAACAATAAATATTAAAAGCCCATTGGTGCTGTTGGCCACATAAAAAAAACCCTCATAACGATCTTTGTTCACTTATCTATTTAGAGTTTTCTTTTAAAAGAGTTAATTATGGCTCCTCCTTTGTAGCAGGACAAGTAGTTTTTATTAATCCAGCACTATGAAAATGATAATAAAAAACACTACTTTACCCTTACCTCCACCTTCCCCCACCCTCATTATTGTTGTTGTGGTTGTTTTTTAATCATAAAACAATTCTAGGCAGCAAGAGTAGTATGTTGCTTGGGCTCAGGCTGGGCTGTTAGCTAAATTAAGCCATTGTGACTCAAAATCCTCCTTTAATAAGGTTCATGCTGTCTACAACTTCATCATTTTCTGCTGAATGATAATTACTTTATTCAATCATGTTCAAGGTTTTAGTGAAAGCTAGCATTGATTGATTAACTTCAATTACCATGCTTACATTTGCATAGATAAAAACTGCTTTTCAATTTGTGAGTGGCACGCCAGTGGAAACCCTGCGCTGATATTTGCATTTCAATGTGAACAGTGAAGAATAAAGGTGGAAGAGAGGTCTGATCAGTGCTAAGCCCTTTCTGCTTCAGTGCTTAAGCATTTTTCCATAAACACTCTTGTTATGATGTTAGTTTGTTCAAACCACTCTGAGGTAACTGATGGAGGCTCCTGTTTACAAGCTTTCCTGACAATTGAACAGTATGGATTAGGGGGAAGGACTCCCATAGTAGCTTGCAGGCCGGCCACCAAGTTAAAGAAGAATGAAAGCCCTTCCTGTAGCTGTCACAGAAACTCCCAAATGCCAGCAGTGCTTTGAAGATCAATCTCGTCTGCGGCCGATTGGCTCTAACCTGGTCTGACTTTACAATAGCTGGTGCTTTTTCCCTGGAGCAATCTGCTGGTCCCAGACTAAATGTTGAGCTTTTATCAGTCCGATTTTCTGTTGAAATGCAAGGGATGGTCCAAAGTGAAATGAGTAAGTCCTTTTCATTCTTACCAAGTAGGCCCATAACAAATACTGCGTTATACTAGATTCATTGGATGTTATCATCTTGTATAGTTTGAGTAATCTGATTTTTAGCATGTGTCTAAGACAAGGACTGCCTTGGTTTCCTTACCCTTTGGTGGTTCAGAGATACAGAAGTTTGGTGTAGTTTTCTTTGCCTTTTCTGCATATCACAGTTTAATCGGGACCATAGTATTCTTACGCCAGTCCTGGGAAGTTCAGCCTTTATAAAATCACAAAAGCTCATAACCAGAGAGTTATTTCTTAAATCAGTTTGAGTCTCTTCTTTTTTTCTTCTACAAGATCGGCAACTAAATGGGACATTTTCTCAAAATAAGCTCAATAACTTTTTCTTGTGATTCTAAACAATTTTGACACATAGTGCACTCAATAAACCTTTTTGGTTGTGATATCTTTGAACACTAAAACTCCTAGAAACTCCAGGATGTTCTCACTTGAGGACTAGGTAGATTTCCCTAAAAAATAATGTCCATCTTTAGATCTTTAGGACAAAGAAGTAATGCCACTGAAAATACACCTTCAGATCTAACTGCAGAGTTTACATGGACACCCAGGCTTCCATTAAGTAAACTTTAAAATGCATAGGAAATTGCTTATGCAGTTTACACTCTATATACTAATGCATGTATTGTTTCAATGATGAAGTTTAAAATAATTTGAAGGCCAGATTGCATGTTGTTGCACAACATATTTTCTTTGCCAAATAAAAAAAATCCCCTGGGGCTTCGTGTAAAATCGAAAGAATATTTAAAGATGGGATGAAGTATCATCTTCTGCCTAAATATTACTTGTCACTTTCAGATCTGGAGCTGTATGAAAATTATTTTTTAATTAAGTTAGGGTATGCATTACAATGTTGCCCCAGTCTCGCCTCCTCAAGCTTGAAGAACTGAGAAGTGCTACCGCATGCTTTATGCTTGAAGATGGGTCCTGTCCTTTTCATAGAGGTCCATGGTCCCAAACTAAAGTTTAGCACCAGGCGGATGGGCAGCTGTGCCTCCCCAAGGGGACAATCCAGCAATCATTGCCATTAATGTTGGCCTCCTTATAATAACAAAGGGAAGCCCAGGCTCCTGAGATGGTAATTTCTGCCAAATGTGCAAATATTGCTTGCCAGTCTTGGGCTGATAAAGAGATAAGTCAAATTGGTTATTTCTCAATAGACAAGGTAATTAATAAATTTTAAAATTTCTTTATTAAGAAAGTTCCTTAGAATGCAAAAGGAATCAAGCAGAGCTTAACAAAGCCATATTTGGATTGGCACTTGTGACAAATAAGGGATTCTTACTTCAACTAAAGTGTTTTTGTCCCACTGCTTGGGAAATGAGGATAGAGATGGCCGCATAGGATTAAAACAAGTAGATTTCACTAAGGATAAAGGCGTCATGATATGAAGACAATTTGGAGAGAAAGCTCAGATTCTTAAATATAATGGTAAAGATGTGCCACCAATTCAAACAGTTTGGCCTGAAATATTACCCACCAAAATGCACAGAACTTTCTTTGTAGTCAATTTTGTAACTGGCATGTGTAAGAATGCTATTTTGGAAAGTTAATTTTAGCAGGGTTGGATAATTAAGTGTAGGAAAACGAAGCAGTCTTGGAAGTCAGTGAAACTGTGTTGTCAAACCAGCACACGACACATATGAGCATAATAGGCAGAAAACCCATTCCTGTAAGATTTTAAATGGGTAAAATGAATCACTAATACTTTTAAAAAGCTTAAGAACTTCATCTTAGTAGATGGGAGTGAGCAAATCACAGACACTGTTAAACGTCTGTGAGTTAAACAAGTGGGAATTATGAAGTGCTGAGAACATGGATATGAGGAAGTAGGGCTGAAAACAACGAGTAAATGGTCTAGGATTGACTACGTACTGAATAATTTTCACCCTGAAGACAATATACAGTAATTTGCCCTGGGAAGAACTAACCATTTTGTTATTTTTCTTAAACTGGTGATCTTTTAACATTTTAAATTTGGAAACACTCCGAAAAGTGAGCGCATTTTTCTGTCTCGTTTGGCCCGTGATCTTCATATCTTCCTCTCCAGGGCATTCTCAGTGGCTTCCCGGACTCAAAATCTTCTCCATAAAACACAGCCTCATGGGCCACCCCATGACGTGCCCCAGAGCTATCCAGAGGAGCTTTTCACTACTGAGGGTCAGAAGCGTGAATTCCCATGTGTTTGTATACCCACCGTCTGAGTTTTGGCAGCTCTTTCTGGAAATCTAGGATTGGGGTTCACTAAACCTTCCTCTTCCATTACTAGGTACCATCTTTTCTTCTGTCTCCAGTCATCTCCTCCTCCTCCCTTTGTTTCCATTTTTCTCCATTAGCAACTCTCCTTGGAAAACTGCTCTCTTTACTGGTTAATTTTAAGTAATAGGAACCAGCTGTATTGGTGCAGAGCAATTTTTCTTTCTATAGTGTCACAAGTTTAAAAAGTCCATCGAAGCCAGATATTTCCAGCTCTCTTCCAAACATTTTAAATTTTACATGGTTATTTAAAGACGGAAATATTACATTTAGAGACAAATATTCTCAAGGTTCTAGAGAAGCTTAATAATTCTCATAATTGAAACAAAGGAAAGCTTAAAAAATATCTGAGCGATGCCTTGGCAACGGATGTAACACCTATAAATTGCTCAATATACGGGTGAATTAAATAGTCACTGTAGATGGAAGTCAGCCTAGAAAGGCCTCCGCACTCAAAAGTCCAGTTACGTGGAAATGGAATAAAAATTCTGAACATCTATACTTACAGACATTTAACAAAAGAAGCACAGAACGGAGGAGTCAAACACCTCAGATGAAACTTCAGAAATGCGTGTTTAAAATTGTTCCGATTCTTGCTGTCACCCACAAGAAAGCAATGGGATCACTTAAAGTGAATTCAAGAGAAATTCAAATAGCCGGTGGTTTTAGCCAGGACTTGGGGGAAACGGGTCTTCGCTACCAGCCACCCTGCCCCACCCTGCTTCCCACCCCAAGCCCTCAACTCCATCCTTTGATTTTTTCCTTCTCCTGCACAGACCTAACTTTGAGAGGAGGTATTGTGGGACTGACATCGAAAACAGTTGCTCAGAGCTGGGGAAACAGGGTTAAAACTGACAGGCCAGTGGAGTCTTGCTTCTCCCAGGTTTATGAGCAACAAGACACTAAATGAAAAAACCTGAAGTCAGGAAATCTGTTTTCTATTTCTTATTTGGCATCGGCCTTTTGTGCCCTCCACTCCAGCAGCCTCACTATATATCCATAAAATCATGAGTATGCTGAAAAGTCAAAATCGGGGTTATATAACTGTTCTTGAAAAAGCCCTGCTTTTTTTCACCTATAGTGTAGACAGGTCATTTTCTGGTTTGGTTACCTGGTTCTCAGGGTCACTGTTATGATTCATCAGATATTTTAAAACGATTTTTTTCTTGGTATTTTAATGATTTTGCAATAGAGAAAACAAACTTTTTTGTTCATTAACCTAGCATTAAAATAATTATTTTCCTCTTATCCTAGGAAGAATATAAGCTTTTAAGAAAGAAATCCAAAAACCACAGGACAGTCAAATGAAGGAATTTTTATGGCAGTGCCAGAAAAAAATTTTTCTCCTTCTGTCCATATACCAGATCATTTTTTAAAAATGACATTCAAATGACAATCACATGGCACTGTCTTTGCTGGAGTTGCTATGCACGATGGTGCTAAACTCTGTATTATAATATATGTTGCAGATGGCACCTACAGTGCATTTATGTAGAGATTTTGTCCACCCCTCCAAAAGATATATTTACTTAACAATGATTCAAAACAGATGGATAGACAAATCTGTCTTCGATATTTAATACTAATATATTAATGTGTAAATGACATAACAATAGGTTTGTTTTCTAGAACCTAATGCAATGGTTGCCATAAGAACACAAATTATGTGTACATTTTAATGCATCTATGCTTCATAATTATGCATGGTTGTGTGCTGTTATAATTGACATAAAATATAAAACAGGTCAAAGAGCAGCTATTAAAACTATTTTTCATTTTGCTTCTTGACAGCCGGCAACATTGGTGCCTGGTACATTTAATAGGGCCATACATGCAATGCACAGATAGTTATAGAATTGCAGCCACATTAAAGGGCTCCAGAATTTGTAACCTAATTATTTCAAACATTGTTTTAAGGCTGATGATTCTATTTAGAAGTTTCCTATTTTGAGACCACATAAGTGAAATACTTTAAAATAGAAATCAATGAGGGGATGTGGGAAGGGTATCGTGTGTGTGTGTGTGTGTGTGTGTGTGTGTGTGTGTGTGTGTGTGTGAGAGAGAGAGAGAGAGAGAGAGAGAGAGAGAGAGAGAGAAAGAGAGAGAGAGAGAGAGAGAGAGAGTGAGATTTTACCTGAAAATAATACATGTCCTGAAATCATTTTTTTTTCTGCTTAGGTAAAATGAAGCGGTTGTCTCCAGTGTTCTTTTGTAATGATAACTAAATTTCAGTTCTGTGTAGCTCTCACTCTGTTTTCTTTGTTTTTGTTTTCTAACACACTTAAGAATCCTTTGGTTAAATTCTCATCTCCTAAAGGTTACAGAGGAAGAGACTCTAGTTTTCTAATTACTTAATCCACTTGCCACCCTGTGAGGGAACTGAGCATTAATCCCCTCACTTTAGCAGCGAGGGGAGGTTAAGTGACTTGCCCAAGGGCACCCAGCAAGCCTCCCTAAGGCTGGAATTGGAACTCTGAACAACTGCATCTCAGGCCTGCACTCAGGCCCTGCTCCTGCTGCCTCAAATATTTGTAATTCTCCTGAGGGCCAAACCATCTTCATTTTCCTGTCATAAAACTCCAAGGACCTCGGGGTGAAAGAAATAAAACCTGTAAAATATCGACCAATAGCAACGCAGGTTTGATTTATAAAAAGTTTCTGTTATTGTACTTTTCAAAGGCATAGATTTTTGGAACCGTAAAATAAAAACGTGAAATGTACACTCAAAGAATAAAGATCCCTTACTGTCATTGTGATACGCCAACATAGCTGGTATAATTCTCCTTTGTTTCATAATTTGCATTTTAGAAAGACAATTCTTTTTTTTGGTTTTGTTTTGTTGTTTGTTAAATTTTTTTTAATTTTTATTTTATATTGGAGTATAGTTGATTAATAATGTTGTGTTAGTTTCAGGTGCACGGCAAAGTGATTCAGTTATACATATACATGTATCTATTCTCTTTCAAATTCTAGAAAGATAATTCTTTTTTTTAGATACTTTTTTCTAAGCTCTACTTTATTGATTATGCTGTTTTTATTATTTTTTTTGGCCGCGCCGTGCAGCATGCAGGATCTTAGTTCCCCAACCAGAGAGCGAACCTGTGCCCCCTGCATTGGGAGTGCAGAGTCTTAACCACTGGACCGCCAGGGAAGTCCCTAGAAAGATAATTCTTTTTAAACAGTTGGGGAAAGACACTTTTCCCTCAGTTACAGAACCCCAAATCTTGTATATTTTTATGTGATTTAAGCATTTTGAATAATTTCAATGTTAAATAATGAAGTCGATAGGAAATTTAGAGAGGCTGAAATGGAGTAAGGGGCTGGGGAAGAAGTACAGGTTGGAAGAAGCTCTTACTCCCTGGGCTGCGTGTCTCTCGCTCCCGCTCCCGGCTGGTCTAGTCCTACCCTGTCCGCTCTCACCCTGACCCCCGCCCCCATCCCCACTCCCCATTTAGGCCACCAGCTCCTAACAGGATCTTCCTCGCACTCAGTTCCCTAGGAACCGCCAGGCCCTATGGATTTCCTAAGCCCTTATGTCAGTCAGAACTTGCTATTTTCCTTATTTAGGTTGCTTTAAAGTGCTTCCCTCTATGCTGAGTTTTTTTCTGCTCTGAGGGCTGGGCCAGGGTGGTTGCACATAGAAACCAAACAACAATGGATGGAATTAAAAATTAGGAGAGGGGATCTTTAAAAAATTGCTAATAATTTATTCGTCAACTATTCCAAATCAGTCAAGTGCTATTGTGCACTTAAATGCAACTGATCTTATTGCCCACATCAGGGAGAAAAAGTCCAGAATAAACAAGCAACACCAGTAATGGTCACAGTGCAACAACTGTTACTTATGGCTTAATACGTGTCAGACACTGGTCTGAGTGTTTTACCTATGCTAGCTAATGTAATCTTCATAACAGGTCTATAACTAGGTGCAGTCACTATACTTTTTTATGGATGAAGAAACTGAGGTACAAAGAGATTGAGTGACTTTGCTCCAGGTCACAAATGCGTTAAGTGTCAGAGCTGGGATTACGTGCAGCAGGCAGTTTGAATTGGCTTCTTGTTCTTCCTGGTTTAGAGAGACGAGAATGAGGGATAGTGGTCCAGATGCTGCCTGATCCAAGGCACAGAAATTCTAGCCTTAACTACTTCTTGCTTCGCATTACCCACCACTCCTCACACCAATTTACCCAAGAAAAACCCCAAACAATAAAAATAAGTAGTAACAACAAAAACAAAAATAAGTAGTAACAAGAATCAGATAAAAATAAAAGCAGAACTATTGTGACCTTACATAAAAACAATTTAAGCATCTTCCAAAAGAACATTCTTGATTTTACCGAAATATAAGCGTTATGGCCTAATGCTGTTCTTCAGTTAGGAATCTCTAGTCGTAATTTTTAATTGTATATAACCCCATCTAGATGCCTTTTTGACTGTGAAGGTACAAAGGAATATGGAAACAAGGCATTGTTTATATTTGGTGGCTGACGGGTTTTTTCTCCTTTCAACTGGTTGCTGTTACTAGAAGACTTTTAGTTGTCAGAGCTCTACGTTTATTTTGATGCAGTTGTGGTCCCATCCCTGTTGTGCTTGACATGTCTTATTTCTGTATGGGGTATCTGAATCTTGACGTCGTATCTCAAGCATATGAAGATACATGCTACTGCTTGGAGATATATTACTTTGAATTCTACACAGTTTTGTCAGTTGGACTTGTCATTTTCCTACTAGGGTACAGTTTTCCATAAAAGTCATATTAATTATAATGCAAAATGCCCAAAGTTATAAATAGTGTCTACATCAACTAAAGAGTGACGAGTTCCTGACTGAATCACCAAAATTTATCTAACTTAGTATAATAATCTCCCAAGCCCCCAACGGTGTCATGAGCTAAAGACATCATCATAGTGTTTTTTCAAACACTGGCAGTACAACAAAGGGAATAACGCTGCTTTTCTCCCTCCATCCCATTTTTACCCTTGATCAGATGCCAAGTTAAGCCAATTCTATTTACAAATACCTTGCCCACTTGTCCCATCATTGTCACCCAGGGTTGACTCAGGCTTCCATCATTTCCACCTGATGGAATTCTGCTATTTCCTAAACTATTTTCTTGGACTTCAACAGGCACCAATAACTGAGCACCACACACCCATTGTCATTCTGATTGGGTCTCTGTCCTTGTGGCCTTTGATTTCCAACAAGCTTCTAAGTCTGTTCCTCCATAAAAAGCTGGAGACAGCTCTTTAACAAGGTGAAGAGACGGCTCACACCCTGGTAGCTGTCTATAGTTCCAGGCCCTCCCACATCTGCCCTACACCTTAGTGACACAGAGCTACTCCCCATGGAGCCGTACCAGGCCCTGGCAAGCTGCTGTCTCTGCGTGTGACGTTCTTGCAGCTTAGACAGGCCCCGCTTAGCTCCGCTTCTGGGTTATGTAATTTCTTGTATTTTCAAACCTGGCTCGAATGTTACATCTCTCTAAAGTTCTTCTCCACTTTTGTTATTCCAACTTCCTGTCCCAGGAAGAACTAAATCACCCTTTCCTTATACTCCATCAAACCTTGATTATGCCTCTGTTATAGTAATTAGTATGTCTTATTTTATTAGTTATTTATCTGACCATACTGATAGAAACCCGTCTCCTCCTGGTCAGAGACTTTGGTTTATTCATCTGTTTAGCTCCAGGCAAGGACCTTGCATGCAGTGGATGTGCAATACGTATGAACTAAACTCAGACGGATTCCGATAGGCTCCTGGATCACCAGGCGACTGTTGTAGGCCTGGGCTCCTTTTCTGTAGGGCAATAGCGAGAGAGGCCAATGGGTCACATTCTGGTGAAAGCGAAAGGTATCCATGGAGACCAGAGGGATTTGCCTTGGGGACACAGGGCTAGGGAAGGGGCAGCCTTCCTGTTCTGTGTATTTCCAACACTCCTCAGAACTCTAAACTCCTTTGGAATTTGCACACAGGAGATTCTGGAGGATCTGTATAGCGTTTCTGCTTCGCAGCTTTGCATGACGAGAGTGCGGGGGCAAGGTTGGAAAGAAGGCAAACATCCCTTTTTCTTGCACAAGCATATGCTGGGAACCCTCCCTGGCCTCTAGACAAGGGAGAGAGCCAGGCTAAATGTGTGATGCTAAAAGACTTGAGGGAAAAGAAAGAAAATAGATGGCACATTTTATAAAACTGAAACTCGTAGGATGTCGAGGAATTCAAAACACTTTTATTGCCTTAAAAATCTTAACATGGCACTGGTTCTGTGTATGTCTATTTTTCCGGTAACGTAGATGAGAATAAAGAGCACTTCTTGTCTCTCCATGCTGTCCGTCCCACTTGTTATTAGTAACACAGGCTTACATTGTAGCCCACATTGTGCCTAGTC
Source organism: Physeter macrocephalus (assembly GCF_002837175.3). Lineage (NCBI taxonomy): Eukaryota > Metazoa > Chordata > Mammalia > Artiodactyla > Physeteridae > Physeter > Physeter macrocephalus. The sequence goes on from NC_041215.1 coordinate 62,988,726, forward strand.
AAAACCAGTCTTTATAAGCCACCAGGCCAGCCAGCCGGTAGATGGTGTCAGGTCAGATTTCAGTTTGGGATGATACCGGGGGTGCAGGAAATCTAAAATACGAGGAGGAGAATGAATCTTAAAGAAATGTCAAAGAAAAGTCTCATTTGTCCTGTATTCTGTTGTCTTCTCTTGGGCTCAAAGTGACAAAAGGCAGGTTCAGGCTGTTATTGCTATCAATGGTGCAAATATTCCCTGACAATTGTTGTGTGAGGCCCTGGAGTGAGAGAAGAGTGAAAATGACTGTAGGCTTTTGTTCCTCCAAATGTCAAAGGTTACTAAAATGGAATGAGAAGAGATGAAATGGAAACTTTTAGTGCAGTATGATGTCATCCCATCTGAATCTCATTCAGGGACATCCAAACGCTCTGTTCCTTGGTGAGCATGTTTTCTCACATCTCATCTCCCTCCATTAAAACAAAACAAAACCAACCAAACTTGAATTGGAAATAAAATTAGGGAAGGAAAGTTTGAAAGAAGGGTGCATTTGCATGGTTTTGAGTTCATAAGAATTAATTTTGTCACAAATTTTACTTGAGGATTTAGCATTATACCAACTAAAAAAAATTATTCAAGAAGTATAAAGAAGAATGCTAAACTCACTTGAAAGCCCAATATTTGGGATCACCCCAATTAATATTTTGGTGACCATCCTTTCAACATATCCCTTTTCCACATGTATGTATATATTTATGGTATATCATACATGCTGATCTTATCACAGGTACTTATCATTTGCTTTATTATTTTTCACTAACACTACACCTTACAGGTCCACTGCAATGTATGAGGCTACTTACTACCACATATTTCTTTCTTTCTTTTTTTTTTTTATACTGCAGGTTCTTATTAGTCATCAATTTTACACACATCAGTGTATACATGTCAATCCCAATCGCCCAGTTCACCACACCACCATCCCCACCCCACTGCAGTTTTCCCCCCTTGGTGTCCATGTGTCTGTTCTCTACATCTGTGTCTCAACTTCTGCCCTGCAAACTGGCTCATCTGTACCATTTTTCTAGGTTCCACATACATGCATTAATATACGATATTTGTTTTTCTCTTTCTGACTTACTTCACTCTGTATGACGGTCTCTAGATCCATCCACATCTCAACAAATGACTCAATTTCATTCCTTTTTATGGCTGAGTAATATTCCATTGTATATATATATATATATATATATATATATATATATATATATATATATATACCACAT
>NC_041215.1:62990982-62991520 GCF_002837175.3 Physeter macrocephalus
GATTACTGTAGATTTGTAGTATAGTCTGAAGTCAGGGAGTCTGATTCCTCCAGCTCCGTTTTTTTCCCTCAAGACTGCTTTGGCTATTCGGGGTCTTTTGTGTCTCCCTACAAATTTTAAGATGATTTGTTCTAGTTCCGTAAAAAATGCCATCAGTAATTTGATAGGGATTGCATTGAATCTGTAGATTCAATTGGGTAGTATAGTCATTTTCACAATATTGATTCTTCCAATCCAAGAATATGGTATATCTCTCCATCTGTTGGTATCATCTTTAATTTCTTTCATCAGTCCTTTTATTTCTTTTTCTTCTCTGATTGCCGTGGCTAGGACTTCCAATACTATGTTGAATAATAGTGGTGAGAGTGGACATCCTTGTCTCATTCCTAATCTTAGAGGAAATGCTCTCATTTTTTCACCATTGCGAATGATGTTTGCTGTGGGTTTGTCGTATATGGCCTTTATTATGTTGAGGTAGGTTCCCTCTATGCCCATTTTCTGGAGAGTTTTTATCATAAATGGGTGTTGAATTTTGTCA